>NC_058403.1:152149061-152375742 GCF_002201575.2 Neomonachus schauinslandi
TTTCTTTCTTTCTTTCTTTCTTTCTTTCTTTCTTTCTTTCTTTCTTTCTTTCTTTCTTCTCCCTCCCTCCCTCCCTTCCTTCCTTCCTTTTATATAGGACAAATATCAAGTAATATGAAATTTAATTAAGGATCTTTGAATAGACAGAAACATGGACAAGAAAATTGAAAGCCCTTGTGAGATTTCTCATTATAGAGAGGCAGTTGAGGTTACTCATTCCTCTAATTTCCAGGATTACCAAAAGGAAAGCATTTGTCATTAACCCTCATGTTTCTTCACTGAGCCTATTTCTCTAGAGAAATCAGAGTCACAAGGATCTATTTGATCAGTCCCATTAGTCCTGATGTCTAGGCAGTAGGCAAAGGAAAGAGAAAATGGATTAGAAAGTGCCAACAGGACTTGGGTCATAGGTTTACTGGGGAACCCTGGGCAAGTTGCTTAACTTCTCTGAGCAACGTTCAGCAAATATTCATTGAGTGCCTATGTGAGCCAGGCAATGTTCTAGGCACTGAAGATGAAACAAAACAAACAACAACAAAACATAGTCCCTGTCTTTGCAGAGCACACATTTTAGAAGTAGAACAAACAAAAAAGAGACTATGTCAAATGCTGATGAGTGGTATGAAGAAAAAATAATACAGGATAAAAAGTCAAAACATGATGGGTGTAGGATATCAGTCAGGCTTCCCTTATAAGGACATGAAGAAGGGAGGGTGGGAGCCACACAGATGTCTGAAGAAAGAACACTGCATGAGAGTCAACAAGTGCAAAAGACCGGAGACTGCCTTGTGCTTGTCATGTTGAAGCAACAGCAAGAAGAAACTCCACAGAGGTCAATGGGGTGGGCAGAGGCAGGAGATGAGACTGGGAAACAGGGGGGTGGCCAGGTCACAGAGGGCCTCATAGACCACCATAAGGACTGTGGGTTTATTGCAAATCACATGGGAAGCCACTGGATGGCTTGTGCACGGGAGTGACCTAATTAGGCTTCAACGTGTTTGGTGGATCATTCTGATCACTGTGTGGAGGAGAGTAGGGAGGCATGCATGGAGGCAGGGAGGCCAGTTTGGAAACTGCTAAAATAGTCCAACTGGGAGACAGTGTGGCTTGGACC
Source organism: Neomonachus schauinslandi (assembly GCF_002201575.2). Lineage (NCBI taxonomy): Eukaryota > Metazoa > Chordata > Mammalia > Carnivora > Phocidae > Neomonachus > Neomonachus schauinslandi. The sequence continues at coordinate 152,150,176 of NC_058403.1, forward strand.
AATGGGCAAGTAGGGAAGTGGTGTAGGTAGGGAGGAGTGGCTTGATTCTGGTTGCCTTCTGAATATGAGAGCCAAGGAAATGCTGATAGCACCTATATGAGAAGGCTGTTAGGAGAATAAAATGAAATGTGTATGCAAAGTGCCTTGCACACTGCCATATTCTCAGCCCACCTCTGCCCTGCACCCTACCATTTCTTCCAAGTAAAGCAAAATCTCTGGAGAATTCACACAATCTTTTGGGCTGAGTAGAGGGAAGAGAGGGGAGAGGGGGTCCCTACGTCAGCCAGCATGTGCATGCCCACCTTCCCTGCCACCATGTTGCCAAGGCCCTCCATGCCCTGGAGGACCCTGGCTGAAAGGAGACTCACAAGTAATCCATGAGGGTCCCCTAGAGGGATGGCAGGTGTTCTCCCCCACCTTGGCCTTTGCATATGCCACTCCCCACCATCAATCCTCCTTTGCCTTCGTTCTTCATCGAGTATCCACTACAGGTCCTATAAGATTCAGCTTATTATGAGCCCCCTCTAGGCCTCCTCTCTTCATTCTGAGTCAGAGCCACCTCTGCAGCTTCCCAGCACACTGGAGCTTAGCATCACTCTAGACTTCACCACACTGAATTGTCATTGTGGTAGAGTAGAAAATCCATCCACATTACTCTTCTGCATACAACAATGTGGTTTCCTCATTCTGTCAATAACTGGTCTGTTCTTCCTCATAAGCCCCCTCCCAATTGGTAAGCAGGAAAAAAAAAAACTAAATTTGATTTAGGCTGTTACTCTTGGGTCTGATTCTAAATTTAAAGAATCTGTTGAATTGTTTGGTCTGTTTAGATGACAGTGCTCAGACTCAGACTTCTGAAGCCCCTCCCACACACTCCATCTCATCCCCTCTTGGTGCACCATCAGTGGGTGGGCTGTGTATGGTGAGTGGGAAGAGTGGAGTGTCCCTGAACTGACCGGGTGCCCCCTGAGTCCTCTCTGACTTCAGTTGTGGAGAGGCAGAGCTGGTCATGCCCTGAAGTGGTATCTCTTGAGGAGATGCTGGTCCCACCCCAGGCATCCTGTCAGTACCTGCTGCTGCATCTCTGGTTGGTTGTAGCTGTGGACTGGCCTCTCTCAGGTTCTTCAGCATCTGGTGGTGCTTTCTGGCTGCCTGGTCCTCATCTGGGCTCTCACTACTCTCATAGACCCTCAGAGTCTCTGCCATGTCTAAATCTACCCCTGCTGTAAGGTCACCTTTCCTCCCCTACAGGGCCACCCTATGGAGGGCTCTTTCTCTCAGCACATGTACCCTCCGTCCTTGATTCCCAGCCATGACTCTGGGGAACCAAAGTGACTCAGGGATGCCAACTGCAATCTATCTGCTTCTCTGACCATTTGTCTCCTCTGACCATATCTCCATTTCCTGTCTTCTTTCCGCATCTGCCAGGACTAGAATGAGTAGACTGTTCCCCCTGTCTTTTTGATCTGCAAACTTCTGAATTCAAAACTCTTTGACCAAGTCTACCAGACCTACCTCTTGCTGTGTTAAATCAGAACTAAAATAATTTAGAATATTAACTATCTCCACAAAGACTGTCCTTCAAGCCTATGTCTGTTGGCTATTGCTACAATTAATGCTGCATAACAAACAACCACAAAACCTCGGTGTTACTCTCAATAAGCATTTATGAGGCTTATGGGTCTGGAGGTTGACTAAGGGTCAGCTGGTTGAGGCTGGATTCCAACAGGATAGCTCATCTGGGGTGATTCTACTCCATTTGTTTCTTTCCCCTCTCCTGGGACAAGCAGGCCAACACTCTTCTCAAGGAAATGAAAGAGTGCAGAAAGGAAGCCCAAATGTGCAAGCATGTTTCATGCTTCTGCTGGCTTCAGGTTTGTTTCCCATTGGCAAAAAGGAATCACATGGCGTGGAGAAATACACCCACCTCAAATTAGAGAGCTGTGCAAAGTTAGGTGGGTAAGGTTGTTACTGATAAAGGAGTGAAGAACATGAAGGGAAATCTTAAATATTGACTACTTTAGAAAGACCATTTTAAGGCCCCATTCTCATATGCCACACTGAGGCTGATGACTGTCTTGGGCCAATCTGATTGGTTATCCCTATTATGGAATTATCTATTCATCTGTATCTTTCCATTAAAGCTGTGACCTCCTTAAGGTCAGGGGCTGTATTCTGTTTATCTTTCTAAGCTCTAAATTCCTACATATAGTATTTGTAGTGGATGTTATAGTTGCCTTACCATCATAAAGCCCATCCTCCCCTGTTGCATGGTGGTCATATGCTTTGGGTGACAATGAGCACACTCTAATTTTTAGTGGCACTCCCTCTAAAAGTTCATATGGGAATATACCAAGGCTTTGGTTAATTAATAAATGGCATTTCCCTAGACACAGGGTTCAGAGTGGTTCTACCTAAATGAAGCTCACAATTTCTGTTGCCTTGTAGAAACTAATGTCAATCTCCTTCTGAATATAAATGAGAAACCACATAGCCCTGGTCCACCAGCAGTCGAATTGCTAACATGAGGGAAGCCAGTCTAGTACAAAGCAGATCTGAGAGAACCACAGATAAAAGACTATGGAGAGTGAATTGTGCCCTGCCTCTGTAGTTTTCAGTTAAATGACCCAATGCCCCCATATCCCCACCCTTTGGCCTTCTCTATGCCTTTCATTCCACATTTTTCCCCAAAGTACAGCACCTCTATGTGTATTTAGAGATGAACATATTTATTTGTTCATTGTCTACCTTCTCACACTATAATGCAAGCTCCATGTGAGTTGGACTCATATTTACTGCTCTATCCTCCACATGTAGAACAGTGCCTGAAACATAAAAATGTACTCAATAAAAATTTGTCAAATAGATAAATAGATGAGTGAATGAATGCATGAGTAAATAAATGCAATGTTTAAGTCAGTTTGAGTTTTCCATTTATTACCACTAAAAGAATCGTGATATGTAGTTCTAATACACGCTTGCTGAGTGTATGTGTGGATGGAAGAGTCAGAGCAGGAGACACAAGAGCTGTCTTCAAATATTTAAAGGTTATGCTGTGAAGAAAGCATTTGATTCAATCTGTGTAGTTCCAGAAGTAGAAGTTACATTAAGGCACAACATAAGGAAAGGCTTTCTAACAAGTTTTTCAAGATGGAATGCACTGATACGGTAGATAATGAGCTTCCTGTTACTGGTGTTATAACAGGTTAAGCCAAGCTAGTAACTTTAGAGAGTATTCTTACAACAATAACAGGCTAGATGCTGGATCATTTTTAATGCTGAGAATTTATCATTTTAACCTTCCCTCCTGGGTCTCCAAACTACACCTGCACCTTAAAATCTCAACAGGTGGGGATGCCTCCTTGTTAGATATTTGTCACTTGCAAAATTTTCCCCTATCTAGTCCTACTTTGGCACTTTATAGCTTTGTGACTTTGGGAAAGTTCAGTTCACCTCAGGGAGCCTCAGTTTACTTATCTGCAAAAGAAAGGGACTGGGGTTGATAAATTAAATATCTCAAGATCATATTTGTGAGCCTTTATCTGTGGCTTGATGCTGTGCTATGAGCTTTAGCTTTCCTTGGTTTAATGTGATTTTCATACTAACAGGCAACTTCACACTATAAGGGACACACACTACTATTACTCTCTTTGTATAGATAATGAAACAAAGACTCAAATAGGCTAAGTAACTCTTCCAGATCACAGGACAAGGAAATTCTGGAGCTTGGAATTTGAACTATTAATCAGGACTCCAGCTTGTCAAAGTAGAGTTTATACATTATTCAAGGCTGAGAAAACTACATTCTATAATACCTCAGTGGGCTCTTTCAGCTCTGATGGTCTGAGAATCCATACCTTCCTCCATTGGGCCACAAACTTAGGATTTAAGTCTTCAAAATCAACCCAAGACAGCAAGGAAAGCAGCCTCATCCTGTCCTGCTGGCTCCTCTGAGCTAAATATCTCCATGTATCCAGGGAGCAGAAATGATCCCTAAAAGTTTTTGGTTCTCAAATCTTCCCTAGTATACCCCATCTCTTTAAGATTCCTTAACTCTAAAGAGGCAGAATAAAGAGTACGCACTCTGAGTCAGACTTTTCCAGTTAGGCAGGCAGAACCCATGTGTGTGTTGGGGGGTACATAACTGTATGTGGGGGGGAAGGATAATATTATTAGCATTCCCATTTTACAGACGGAAAAGCTGAAGTTCAAAGAGGTTGTAGAACTTGTGCTAGATCACCCATAGCTAGTGACAAAGTCAGAACATTTGAGCTCAGCATAACTCAGTCCAGAAAGTCCATTCTCCTTTTATCTGTCTCCATGTATGTGTGTCTCTTTCTTTCTTTCCATTTAAATATTGTCCTGGAAGAAAATACTGGTTCAGTTCCACCCTATACATATTCTTAGAGGAATGTAGTTTATCCTCCTAATTTGAAAGTTGAGAAAACTATTAGAGCAACCATCTGTCTGCCTTCTCTCTAAATATCCTTCCATGCCTACCCCTAATAAGTAGCCAGAGAAAGTATTGTGCAGAAGTTATGTAAAGTCCCTATTCTGATCTTTGATTAATGTATCAGTTAGCTATTACTACAGTGGTGCTGCCTTAAAAAACACAGAAGCTTAAACAGTTATCATGTACTGTCATAAGTATAGAGGTGAGTTATGGTGGCTTGGCTTCAAAGTACAGCATGTTGGCATTGCCTGACTTAGACCAGGTTCAGCCCGGTGGCTCTGCTTCAAACTGCAAGGCCCTACTCCACTGTCTCTCTCCTCCTTGGACCAGCTAGATGGAGCATGTCCTTCTCAGGCACCAGCACAGGCACGAGACAGCAAGCCCAAACACCCATCTGTTGTTTAAGCTTCTACTCACATCAGGTCTGCTAACATTCCATTGATCAAAGTAAATTATATGAAGAAACCCAAAATCAAGGGATGCCAAAGTACACTCTACCCATAAAGGTGGTGGGGTGTATTTGTTTGCAAGGGTTGCCATAACAAAACACCACAGACTGAGTAGCTTAAACAACAGAAATTTAGTTTTTCTCACAGTCCTGGAGGCTACAAGTCCAAGATCAAGGTGTTGGCTGGTTTGGTTTCTCCTGAGGCCTCTCTCCTTGGCTGGTAGATGGCCACTTTCTCACTGTGTCCTCACATGACCTTTCCTCTGTGCATGCATACCCCTTGTGTCTCTTCCTCTTCTTCTAAGGACATCACTCCTATTGTATTAGGGCCCCACCCTTATGACCTCATTTGACTTAATTGCCTCTTTAAAGGCTCTGTCTTCAAATACATTACATTGGAGGTTAGGACTTCAGCATACGGATTTGAGGATGGACACAATTAAATCTATAACACAGGGTTAATGAATTTTTCTGAACAATAATGCCTGGTCTCATTTTAAGTTTTTCCGTAACTTGGAGTCTGACTGACCATGATTTCAAATTCTGCCTCTACCACTTAATAGCTGTGCAACCTTAGGAGGTTTACCTATATTTCCTCACTTGAAAAAATGAAATAATTACAGTAATTAACTCATAGATTTGTTAAAAACTGAATAAGACAATTCATAAAAAGCAAACACAAAGTAATTGCTCAATAAATATTGCTAGTGTCGTGGCTCTTTACAATTAAGAAGCTTTCACTTTACTCAGGGAGGCTGTATGGGCTGTGGCATCAGCCATATGCCTTCCCTTTCAGGACCTGATTCTATCCTAGAGCAAACTTTATTCTCTCAAATCCATCTTGCTTCAATCTGTTTCTGCAATATGGTGACTCTCTAAAAAAATCCACTTAACATTTCTCTGCCAATAAATTAGAGGCCAGAAAGAAAGAAGATGGCACACACTTGCCTTTCTAGACATTTTACAGATGGCCGACTGCCTTGAAGCCATGTCATGGCTTCTGGGGTCTCAGCTAAGTGTTTGATTTTCATCTGCTATGTAAAAATCCTATGAGCTCAGAGAAGGACAGCACAAGCATTAACTAGGGTCCTTTGAGAGTACCTCTTGGGAGACCTTTTTGGAGTTAATGATGCATAATCCAAAAGAACTTGTAGAACTTTGCAGTCATTTCTCAGAATCAGGTTGGTTAAAGCTAAGTGCCATGGAGACCTCATTGAAATATCTTCTGATGTCCTCTCAACACCTTCTCAAAGGAGTCAATCATCTAACCTCCCCAGGATTAATTCTTTCAAAAATTTCTCTTAATTGGTGTTTCAAGTGGCTTTTAAATTCTCAGATCCCACCCAAAATATCTGTAGCAAGCGGTGGGGCCAGGGAGCACAGTGAAGAACACCCACATGCATTTTTTTCTATTCCGCATATAGCAACTTATTTAGTGATCACAATATCCCTGAACAGTAGTTAATGTTTGCTGCTTTTTAACCTAAAACAAAATGTTAAAATTAAATTTTGAATAAGTCACCAAGATACAACAGGTGTGCCTGCCAAAGTTAGATACCAGACAAAATGTTAGATTTTTTTTTAAAGGAATGTTTGAGAACCATTTCCACATTGCTTGGCTCTGGCAGAAAATCACAGTTGTGAAAAGAGGTTAAGATATGGAAAGAAAAGAGGATTTCATGAGAAATATGTCTTCAGAGCAATGATATTCAAAATGTGGTCTCCAGACCAGCAGCATCAGCAACTTGGGAACTTAGAAATATAAATTATCAGGCTCTTCCCTAGACCCACTGAATCAGACCCTGGGAGTGGGGTCCAGTAATCTCTGTCTCAATTAGCCTTCAGGTGATTCTGATGCAGGTCAGAGTTTGAGAACCACTGCTTCAGATAAAGCTATGTTCTAAATACCCCAGGAAACTTCCCTAGATTGCCAAGAGCATTATTTGAGACCATCCAGGGAATCAGCATCAATTTAACCAGGGGATGCCTCACTGTCAGCCAACTTCCAAGCCACCTGGGGGTCATTGTTCCCCAAGGCAGGAAGTTTAGGGAAGACAGAAAGAAGACCAGGCTGTTTGTGAGAAAACTTCTGAATTTACTAAAGACACTTAGACTGACCTCCCCTTCTATCTATGCCCTAATAAAGCTGGTCACATTAACCCTTTCTAATCCCTGGAAAAACTGAGACCTCTTGGGGAAGTCCCTCAAAGGGCCTGAGAAAATAAACTGACAGACTGGTTTCCCTCTATCACTCAAGCATGCAGACTCAAGTTCACTGATGAGAAATGGCTTTGCCTGGACCACTCAGTCTAATATGTATTTCCTGGGGTTTGTGAAACTCAGTGGACTGAAATATGACTCTTGTCCCTCAAATTATGGAGTGCAGGAAGCATGATCTGGCAAGCTGATTTAGTGTCCTTTAAAGTTGAGTGCATTGGTATAAGTGTGAATTCCCAGATTTTATCAGCAGAAAGGATATGTGAGTGTTTTCCATAAGCCCAAGGTATATGGCCTGCATAAAAAAGCCAGCATAGCTCCTCTTAGGACCTGTATTAGTTTTCTAAAGGTGTATAATACGTTATAACAAACTTAGTGGCTTAAAACATCACCCATGTATTAGCTCACAGTTCTGTAGGTCAGAAGTTCAGGCATGGCGTGACTGGGTTCTCTACTCAGGGCTGCATTCATTTCCAGAGGCTCTGGGGAAGAATTTGCTTCCAAGCTTATTCAGGTTGGTGGCCAAATTTGGTTTCTTGCCGCTCTAGGATTCAGGCCCCCATTTCCTTGCTGGTTGTCAGCTGGGGCCACTCTCGACAACTACAGGCTCCCCACATTCCTTACCACAGGGCCTCATCTATCTCAAAAGCCAGCAATGGAGAACCCTTCTAACCCTCTAATATGTTGTCTGTGGCTTCCTCTGTCTCTGACCTCTTGACCCAGATTTAAAGGACATGTGTGATTAGGTTAGACCAACCTGAATAATCTCCCTTTTGACTAACTCAGAGTCGACTGATTTCTTAAGTAATCAGTACTTAAGAAAAAAGCCGACTGATTAAGTAACATCAACTGCATATGCAAATATCTCTTGCCATGTCGTGTAATAATCACAGAAGTCATACCCATCATATTCTCAGACTCACCTACATTCAAGGGGAAGGAATTATGAAGGGAAAAGTATCATTAAGGGTCATCCTAGGATTCTGCCTACCAGAAATACTGTCCAAAAACCAGAAGGGTAAGGGGACCCCAACAGGTGTTCGATGAAAATGAGTGCCAGGTAGCTAAAGATCTTTTGGAGGTCAAGAATTTTACAAAAGAGGAATCCAAGTAAAAAGAACTTCCAAATAGCTCATCAGTGACCTGTGAGAGAGAAAGTGGGCTTGAAATTCTGGCAAGTGTCAGAGAGCAAGGAGCCAGAAAAGACAGCCCCACTTGTCAGTTATATAAGAACTTTCCTGTAACGTCTTTTCCCCTCCACTCTCTATCAACTTTAACCCATGCAAGGGCAAAACGTGTGTAAGCTAGGGAAAGGGTAAATGCTGATACAGGAAAGAAGAATCAAGCCATCACATCCTCTTCCCCAAAAGGCAGGTGGCCACCAAATACAGGTCTTAGCTAGATGGGAGAAGTCTCACATTTGTATGAAGACTAAAGTATCAATTAATGCCTAGGACTGCATATTTTTTTTCCACAGAATTACAATTGTAGCTTTTCTTTTGTTTTTATTCTTTAAAGTACTTAAAGCAGCTATAGGTTTCCTAAGAATGAACAGAAAAGTCATGGGGACTTCTGAGCTTTAATCAAGTGGTAGGGAAAAGGCTTTCTCCAAGGAATAAGGTTTAAAAGGACAATGGGAGACAAAAGAAAATGAAGATGAAGATGAAGACAAAGACAAAAAAGAAGGAGTGAGACACATTTTTATCACATCCTAAGTGTCATGATTGTTCAAAGTACTGGTTGCATACATGTAAGGCAATGTAGACCACAGAAGTGAAGTGACTTATCAGACATATACAAATAAGAAGCTAAGGAGTGACTGAGCTGGGGTGGGAATTCAAGTTGTCCAGCCTGTAAAACCTATTATTTTATTTCACTACCATGCTAAGTAGAAATCTTAACTATAGGAAAATCATGAATCTGGTGGACAGAAAGCCAGAGAGGAGCTGTATGGAGATAAAAAACCTACTCCCACTGTGGGTAGGTTCTTACTACCTCCTTTTTTCTTCACATGGGTTCTGTTCAGGTTGCAGGATCCAACATGACTCTTCAGAGTAATGTGTGAGCACCTTAAAGAAGCCTAAACTGTTCTTCCAAGATAAAACTCCAGAGACTTAGACTTTCTTTTTCCAAGGACAAGAGGTAAGGACTCTGTTGCGGGAGGGACATGGTACCTCCAGGATGACCAATCATTGTGGAGCTTCAGTTAACTTGAGATAACTATTTTAAGTCCTGGTAGGATGAAAAATATACAGCAGCCCCTGTTTCCCACCTTCCAGCCAAAAGAGCAGTAGAAGATTCCTAAGGTGACCAGACCCTGCCGCAGTGAGAGAGGAGGGAGGGGGAAGGAGAAAAACAAAATTTTTTCCCTGTGGCCCAAGTCTTCCCTTTCAGTCATAGGAGCAGCCTTCCATGAGGGAGGACATGGAGGTCAGAGAAGGAAAATAACATGTGCCCATCCCTGCCAGCAGGAACTGAGGAGCCAAGGTTATGCCCTGGGATGACATGCAGTTAAATGGGGCTCAATGAGGTTGAGGAGTGAGATCACAGACCATGGTAGAGAAGAAGGAATAGGGACATGGCAGCTAGACCATTTGTGATTTGTGCCAACTCTGAGATTTTGCACATACTTAACAAGCCTATCTGAATCTCTTCATTTCATCTGACAATGGACTCACATCTCCCCAAGATTGCTCCGGGATGAAATGAAATTATATTTATAAAACACCTGACACATAGGTGACATGACTGTTGGTTCTCTCTCTCCAGTCCATATCCTTTGGCCATTGCCCTATGAAATTAAAATAAATTTTTAGAGAAATTCTCAGTTTATACAAAAAATATAGTCAAAGTCAATTATGATACTTTTAATCCATGAGAACACCCAACCACACATCCATGAACTCATTCATTCTATCTGTAAAATAATGACACTGTGCTGTATGCCTAGCATCAGGTCAGACCATGTTCCTCAGTGGGAAGACAGGGCCACCTGCCCCCTTTTTCCTTCTCAGAACCAGAGTGATGGAGTTAATGAAGGAACATGAAGCAGGAATAATTACATTTTAACTTGGAACACAAAAGCCAAGTGCTCTGCCAATATCTTGCTACAGCTTCTAAGAAGGGAGTAGAAAACTAAAGCAGAAACAACAGATGAAATTGTCAGCCAATGCCTGAGTGGCTGACTTTGGGGCCCCACGCACATGAGGATCTTCTCACCCCACTGTCAGTGAAGGTGAAAAGGTGCCATGCTGCCCTTACATGCGATGCCCTCACCTTTCCTTCTCAGCCACTGGACCTTCACTAGCTGGCAAGAATGTCAAGATACATAGAAAAATGGTCCTTATCTGTAAGGAACTCACAGGTAACAGGAATAACAGATGCTGTATTAATCAAAGTAATTAATGCCTGCTTCCCCAACAGACCCAATACTTCAGTAATTTAATACAAGTTTCTTTTGTGCTCACACCATATCCAAATGTGGGATAGGTGGCCTTCCTTTATGCTGCAGTTACAAAATCTGTAATTGGAGAGTCATGTGGGATGATTTCAAGTGCAGGCCTAGAAGTGGCACACACTCGGCAGAACCCAGCCAGGTGGCCCCAGTCTAACTGCAACGGAGGCTGGGAAATCCAGAGGCACACCCAGATATTTGCTGGATATTAACAGTCTCCACCACAGATGGACAAATAACAGCACTACAATGAGTTAACTACTCCAATTTATGACATAGGCTTGGCAGTGGCACAATGAAGGGAGCTGCAAATCCTGTTTGAGCAGGTCTAGGAAAGTTTCATGGAAAAGGAGACAATTGATATGGGTAAAAAATAAGATAAGGAGTTATGAGGGGCATTTTCAGGCAGATGCACGGATGCAAGAAACAACATGTCAAGTTTACAGACTGTACCAAATTTGGCACGTCCAGGGAATAGTATGCATGGGGGATGCATGGAGGAGAGACTAGAGTGAGTGGGACCTAATCCTGAGGTGAGGAGAATTTCAGGCTATGATAATGCTGTGCTTTAGGACCTAAAGTCCTTGCCAGACATCTGGAGGAAATCTGTAACCCAGGGTGTTGCCAGATATGTGTTGCCAGGTGCTTGCAACTCTCAGCCAATAAACAAGGCCTCCTAAGTTTCCTGCTTTCATGACAAAAGGCAGCACCATACCAATGACCACTGTTCCAGCACCACACAGAAGAGGGGCGTTTGAGAATCAGACACACCGGGGCTCAAAGGCTTATTCCACCACTACTGGGCAAGTTGCTCTTGAAGCTACAGTTTTTCTAGAATGAGAATAACAATGGCTATCATAGGAAACAGCATGCAGATGAAGGGGAACGCTGTTTGTAGGGCCACAAGAATGGCAACTGGCAGTGGGCCTTCCAAACATCGCTAGCACCTTCCACCCTCTGTCAGGACTACTTATTTCCCCCTCTTTCTAGAACAGGATTTGGTCACACAATAGACTGATTTGGATTGCTTGCAGAGTGCTTTTTCTTTGCCCTGGGGTGTCCTTGGGCTCTGAGTCCACTGGAATAAAGCTACTGAGTGCCTTAACCCCCTGCTCCAGCACACACTGGACAGAGTTCTTGCCCGTTCCTGGAATCAGGGGACCTTTGAGTCTCTCCTTGAAGCCAGCCTAACCTTCGAGTCTAGAAGTCTTCTCAGATCCGTGATCTCATTACAGATTGACAATATCATTCCCATTTTACAAATGAGGAAAACCACAAAGGGATTTGAAAGGTGAGGCCAAATGTATTCCATTTCTTTTACTACAATTCTAATATTCTCCCTGATGTAGAAAACAGGCTACCCTTAATTGCTGCCTCAAAAGGTAGTAGGAAAAGATGTAGGTATTTTGCCAGGAAACGAGATGGCTCTTAAAAAAAAAAAAAAACTGTCTAACTAGTTTCCCCTGTAAATTCCCCATAAAGGAGGCATTCTCAAAACATTAAGCAATAAACACCAAATTCCAGAGATAAAACACAGACGATACAGCAGACGTCATTTGCCCTTGACTTGTACTGAACAGAAGTAAACTGGGCCCAGTGTTACCGACTGAAATAGCAGGGCCCTGGCTCAGGTTGAAACCCTCTTTCTTTTTGGTTAGTGCTTTTTTTTAATGAGAAGTTACATAACTGATAAACATGTAAATACATAGGATGTACAAACACATGTATGCCCATGCATTTATATGCATATAACATACATTTACACACACATATACCCCAGTTAACACAAACCAGACTTTATTCTACCACAGGTGCCACCAGTAAGAAGGTGAGAGGGAGGATGCTCTAGATAACCTGACCCTCTCACCCTCCACTGAGGACAGTAAGCAAGAGTGGAAAAGTGAAATGAGGCTGGAGTGTACAGCATTTCATGGCCAACACCCCTGAGCCAGGAGCTTCATGACCCACCCTATTTTTTCCATCGGCCGCCACAGTAGAAGGTGCTAGCCCCCTCTTCCCCACCCTGTCCTCTCAGCCCTCTTCGGTCATCTGCAGTTGGCTCCCATGTAGGCCACCCTCTGGTCAGGAGAGTGTGCTCAGCCCAGGCTCAGGACAGGTCAGAAGTGCAGAGAAATAATGCCCTAAGAGTGCCCTCAACACTGAATGTGTCGGAGCTGGTGGACGAACATCCCAGCTTCCTTGTCCTCCATGGGACAAAGTCTGGGTGTGCTCTACACAGCCTCTCTTCAGGACTGGACCCCAGTCACCCTCGGCAGGGATCTGCTCATCGATGTACCCTTACTGGCTTTCCCGCTCGGGCCTGTCTGACTTCCCCATTCCCTTCCTCTGCTGCCCAGGGTCATTGCCCAAGCAAACTCCTTACCCAAATCCTTATTTCAGGGTGTGCTAGTAGGGGACCCAAACTACTTCCCCAATTCTAACGCCTCCAAACCAGGTCTTCAACCCCTGACATCTCTGTCTACCTAGATGCCCTGGGCCCTGTTTCCCAGCCAGTTCCAGAGGAAATCATGGCTCCCTCTTCTGTTCTGTGACTGTTTACATTTTCTGTCCCCAGGTGGCCTGCAACAGGGATTCTGTCACACATCCAGGGTAATGCTGGGACAAAACAGGTGTTCAACAACACGTCTCCTGTACGTCTTAGAGCTGCTTAGAGCTGCTGTGGAGCTGCCTGGCCTGGGATCTGGGAGCCCCTGGGGAAGCCCACTAGCTGGCTCTGGTAACATGCTTTTCTGTAACTGCAAACAAGCAAACAGACAAACCGACAGGTCTCTGGTCACTGGTGCCCTCTGTCAGTATGGTGTGTGTCTAAGAGGAACCTGCTTTGTTCTAGAGCAAAGAGATTAGCCACAAATGGCTCCCACACCCAGCTGTTCCCAGCTCCTCTTCTTGTAGCCTCCTTGAGTTAGACCCTGTCCCCACAGTGCTCCAAGTGGTTCCATAGAGCCAGCCCCCAGCTCCTGCAGGGCAAGGCCATCTTGCTGCTGGACTCAGACAGCCACACTACATTTGCTGCCAACATGTCCAGTGATCAGGAAAGTCTCACAGATATCTCACCAGAAAGCCCGCTGCTCTTCAACTTCAGTGTGGACTGCCTGCCTCCCTGCTTTGCCTGATCACCCATCAAGCCCATTCCCTGCAACCCACCACCCTCCCCAAGCCTGAACTCCCACAGCAAGCTGGCACCATATGGGAATGTCTTTCCTGCCGGACTCCTTGAGAACAGGAAAGCCGGTTCATTCCTGTCCCTATTGCTGCCCACGGTGCCAATTACACAGAAGGTAGAGCTTCCATACCGGGGGCGGGGGGGGGGGTGCAATAGGCCTTGGAAAGGGGATACAGTGATATAAATTCACTAAGAACACAGAGTCTCTGAAGTGTAAAAGAAGGGGACTCCCAAAGGAGAAAGATAGGAGACCCACAAAGGCATGCTTTGCTTAATTCACATATCTTAGCCTGGGGAGGAGGGACAGAGCAAAATCTGCTTAGATAGTGCTGAGGAAGGGAGAGGATAGGACACCTCTGAGTGGAGCATTTCTTCGTACAATTACAATTAAGAACCCTGAAGTCAGGCAGAATTTGACTTGCAGCCTAGCTCTTCTGTTGTCCCTGAAGGACTCTAAAAATGCCAACACACAGTAGCAAAAGAGCTTTAGAAATGAGCTCAAGCCTGGCTGCATGTCTGATTTTTAGCCAGTTACGGTGTGGTTTATTTGAAGCCTGTTTGAGGCCAGTGGAGAAACGAACAGAAGGTCATAGCCGCACTGGTTACCTTCCAGATGAAGCGCCCACAGTGAGGAGGGAGGTGATTTCTATCCACTGCCTCAACTTAGAAAATTGTTTAGAAAATTTCCTGACAATTATTAGCAGGGGCTGGATCTAGGTAGGGATGTTTTGATAAGCTTCAGAATAAACACCATAACGAAAGTCATCATCACAGCTGGGGAGGGATGCTGGCATTCCAGCATTACCTGGTGGAGACAGCCTGGCCAGTGGCACATAAAGCTGGCTTGCACGCATGTGGGAGTCTCACCACAGATCCCACAGTGCTACAGCAGCTGCATTAGAGCCCTGGCCCAGGTGTCATGGAGATAGTTTGATATGAATGTTCATCCACAGCCTCCTAACCTACTGTGTGAACTGAGGTCCTTCACCCTTCTCCATCCATTTCCATATCTCAACATAGGAGATGATCCTCTTCCTTAAAGGAATTGGGAAGTGCTTAGCACCCACTACGTGCCAGGTTCACTCTAGATGCTCCAAATGAATTATTTCATTTACTCCTCAAACAGCCTGAAATAGTTAGGCAGTGTAAGGAAGAGTCTATCTGTCAGAGTTCACTCAGGAGCATAGAAACCACTTCAGAGAGGGGGGTTAATACAGAGATTATTAAACATAGGACATGGGAGCAAAGGCCTGTGAGAATCTCTTCTGGCTTTGAAGAATTCAGAAAATACTTGGATCATAGGAAGCCCCTGTCGGTGACCTTACCTGCATACCACATTGAAGCTCATGTGGAAGTCACTGCAAACCATCATGCCCATTTTATGTTTGCATGGCTACCACCGAGGCAGAGGGCAAAAATGCTTCTCGTCCTCTCTGCCCTCAAGTCTATATGAATACCTTGCAGTGGCATGATCCAAACCAGAGGGGTGTGGAAAATGTAGTTTTCAGCCTTCGAGTCCCCACAAAACAAGGAAAAACTTAGAATCAACAGGCAACATGCTGAATAGGGAGGTACTATTCTGCTCATCTTATTACTAAAGCAACTGCAATTCCAAGAAGTGGAATAATTTTGCCTAAGTTCCCACTGCCAGTTTGCAGTTGGAAGGGCATATGAATAAGCCTGCCTCCAAAATCCAGAAGAATGAATGGAATTCTGATGGATGTGGAGACATAAATTTGTCCACCTGAATCCTGAAAGGACATTTCAGTGCTGCATACCCACCCACCATGCCAGCATGAGAGAGTTAGAGTCTATTTTTTGTTTACCCATAGTAATTAGGAAGAATCTAAGGCAGTAATATTAAAACTTGAAAAAAATTCAAGTGTTATCAGGGGAATGCAAATTAAAACTACATCAAGATACTCTTTCACATCCACCAGTCCAGCAACATGAAGGGTTGGCAAGGATGGAGAGGCTCGCCACCTCTTAGATACTGCTGGTGGACATGTAAATTGGTACAACCACTTTGAAAAATAACTTGGCATTACCTCTTAAATTTAAGTGTGTTCAGAATTTATGAGCAAGAAATCCTACTCATAAAGTATTGCCTAAAGAAATTCTTTCATTTGTGCTCCATAACCATAAACACATAAAGAAATGTTTACAATCTCATTGCCCTTACACTTCAAGCAAACCTAATGACCATTAACAGGATGAATAAATAAATTGGATTATATTCATTCAATGGAATATAATAGAGCAATGGAAACACATGAATCACAATTAGATTTAGCAAGATGTATGAAATTCAAAGTTTTGATGCTGACAGAAAATATTAAGTTACCAAAGCAGTATTATTCCATTCCTATAAAAAAACAAAACTAAATAACATACTGTGTAGCTTGCATGCATTATGTCATAAAATTATAAATAAAAGTAAGGTAAATATTAATTAAAATAGAGAATAATGGGCTTTTTAGAGGGAGACTTAAATGGAATGGTATCAGGAGGCTCAACGGAGTTTCTTTGGTCTTGAAAATGATTTGTTTCTAAGAGGGATAATGGGTTCAAAGATGTTTGATTGTTACATCTTACACTACATCATATATGTTATATACATTCTTTTATGTATATGACATACTTAACAGGCAAAAAAAGTTGATGTCATAGTGAGGACCTCCTATCCACCAATCTTTCTGCAGTCCCATCTAACTACTGTTTCATACTAGGGGTAGTATTGTGTGGCCTGTCCAACCCTCTCTGGTCTTTCAAATGCAGCCTCACACATGCTCTGAAACAAGATAAAGTTTACTGCAGGCATATGAACTCCATCCCCAGAATTCCTCCTGACCACCTCTTACTTGCCAGCTCCACAATGCAGAGTAATAAACTGAGATAGTTTAGAGCATGGATTTTTGGAAATTGATTTGAATTTTGAAATCTGATTTGAATTTCAGAACCTGGGTTTGAATCCTAGTCCTGCCACTCATTATCTGTGTGATCTTGGGACCATTATATAACTTCCATGTATCCCAGTCAGTACTTCAGTACTTATCTCATGGGATGTGATGTGTTAACACATGTAAAGCACTTAGGAGAGTGACTAGCATACACTGAATATCACTCAATTGTCAATTTTTACCATTTATTTGAAGATTTGTTTATTTGAGAGAGAGAGAGGGATATATATATGGGGGGGAGAGAGAGAGTGGGGTGAGGGGCAGCAGGAGAGGGAAAGAGAAAATCCTCTAGCAGATTCCACGCCCATCACAGAGCCCAATGTGGGCTCGATTCCAGGACCCTGAGATCATGACCTGAGCTGAAACCAAGAGTCAGACACTCAACCGACTGAACCACCCAGGTGCCCTGTCAATTTTTACCATTTCTTCTCATTTTTCCTCTTGAACATTTGTTGATCAATCCATCCTTTTTGTTTGAACCCACATTACAGTAATCACTATCTACTTGGTACCATTCTTAAAAATCGGGGTCAGCAAAATATGTCCCATGAGTCAAATAGGGCCAACTGCCTATTTTATAACTAAAATGTTATTGGAGCACAGCCATGTCCATGCATTTCTGTATGATCTCTGACTGCCTCTGTGCCACAACAGAGCTGAATAGTTGCAACAGAAACTGTATTACCTACAAAGCCTATCTGGCCTTTTATAGAAAATATTTGCCAAATCCTGCTTAAGAATATGGTTGAACTCTGCACTCCTGGCTTTGATCTTGCCCCCTGCTTCCATAACCTCCCTACCACAGATCCATGTCCAGATATCTGTACTCCAACCTCAGGTACAGTGACTGGTGAAGCCAACATAATCTTATGTCCTTGGGCTAGAGGGAACATGAAGTCAACTCTATTCTTTGTTGGCTATCTCCCATCATGGGTAGAAGATTGGACACATCAAATACCCGAGGCATTTCTGTCCAAGGCAAGGCATGTGACAGCAGACTCTGACCCTAAGGTTTCACTGTCTCATATTAGAAATTTTCAACAGAAGAGCATATAATCACCTGATTTCAAAATAGAACATGTAAAAACATGGTAAGTATGCCAATATTATGTATCTGTAAACCATACAAAGATAAGTATTAACTATCAGCATGACCCAGCCATTAAAAATGTTTTAAAACTTAAATATTACCTATTTTATTCTCCTAAGTAAGACAAAGCCATTAAGATAAGAATTATGAAGCCATATGATTTTCTCAGTGGGTCTTAGGAGGAAACAAGTAGATGTGAAACAAGCATCTGTTTTTTTAAGTTGTTTCTATTCCATTGACTTAGTCCACATGACCTCACCCACCCCAGACAATACACAGATTTTGCAGTTCTAAACAAGATATATATATTAGGATGAAGGATGACACAAAGACACAAAAACCAGAAAGGATGCAAAGAGAAGGAGTTCCAGCAAATTACCCATTCCCACCCAGGGAAGGAAAGAAACAGGAGTGCCCTCCTCTGTGTGCTATTTTGGTCACATGTGATTAATAGCCTGTCACATTGTCAGGAGAACCCAGACTCCATCAAATTGACACACATGGCAGCTCTAGGCACCAAAACAGGGCATATTTCTGTGCAAAATGTGCCGGGGGATGCACTGTATGTGTATATATATAGAACACATACCTGCCACTTGCATCCCTTGATCCTGAAATACTGCTGAAATTTCTCTCTCTACACACACTCCCAAACTGTGTGTGTATATGTGTGTGTGTTTTCCCATTACATTCAGCAAGCAGCTGTGAAAGCTATTATACTGCCTACCTAGCAACAGAAAAGGATCTGGTAAGTGTTTAATGAGGGGGAGGTGTGATAAAAGGGATAGGGCAGTTAAACTGGATAACTTGGGAAATAATAAGGTAACAGATGTTGTTGCCTTGGAAACCAGGTCATAGTCTATAATCTAATACTGCTCTATCTATCACATTCAATATTCTGAGAAATGGGCAAATCCAATTTGATTCACTCATCAATATTATCTTTATAGAGATATTAACAGCCTAGTCAAGGTACTTCATTTCCCCACCCATTAGTGAAGCAATACATAAATGAGATAGGAAGTATGTCCTCTAGAACAGAAGAATGCAAAACCTTTGTGAACCCTAAAAGGACTCTCTATAATTTATTTTTGTTCCTTATTAATTTGGCTGTCATATTTTTCTTTACTTTCCATAAATATCCTATCTTCCAAGCCTGCTCTTTAATAAAATATGCATGCAAGAACATGCAAGAAATTGATACTTTTCTGTAAAATTTGGCCTCGAAAGCAAATGTGCCCCAACTTCCTATGTCAAAAATCTCTTCCAACAGTCATTCCCGGAAGTTTCTGGGCTGACTGATTCTCCAGAGCAAATTTAGCATATGCGAATTAAGGTGACTTTAAAACATATATCACAATACTAAAACAGAAATAAAAACAAAAATTCAGAACTCAGAAACATAAATCTAAATGAAAGATCAGCATGGGAGAGAGGGCAGTGCAGTACATATTTGTAGCCCTTAATGTTCTAGCTGTGCTAGTTGAACCAACAATTTGACTGAGCTCCCTGGGTGTCAAAGCAAAAGAGAAAGTATGAAGACAAATAACTAAATGAATACAATATAGCATCCTTCAAAATAAGTCAAGCTTTTCCTAAAACTCAGTATTGAAAGAAAGTTCTCACTTGGAGGTCCATATATGGACCACTGAGAGATAGTGTGCATAGTAACCCAATTGCAAATGCAGTGATGGGTTTCATTAGGACCCCTCAGGGCATGAAACCAAAGTGCAGTCCTCTCAAAGCAGTCTGGAGTGGTAGGGAGAGAGAGAGAGGTAATGAAGAGAATAATATAGAGGATCTACAGAGCATGTATATTTGTCTTGCTTGATCCAAGAATTATAAAATTTTCAAGAACTCCCACACACCCATTTCCATATAGTCCTTATTTCAACCAACCTTTAGGTAAGAACTGAAATCAGACTTTTTGAAACCAGTATTACACTATAAGTTAACTAACTAGAATTTAAATAAAAATTTGGGGAAAAAAAAGGAAAGCATACTTTTTCTTTTTTTTTTTTAATTCTCTGATCTAGAATGCAGGTCTACTCTGGGCATTACTACTACTACTAGTAGTAATAGTAGTACTACTATTAGTACTATTATTATTACTATTATTATTCCAGATTGACAACCTTTTATGAAAAGGGTGGAGTGAGTTTGATACTCTCCAACCAATTCCCAGATGAAGGTATTACTGCAAAGGGATTACTACAATGGAACAAACTCTGAAGAAGGTTCTAAAAAGTTAACAGTGCAACTGTATTGTCTTGAAGACCTTGGTCCTATTCATACTCTGTCAAAGAGAGAGACCAATCATGCTCACCAGATCTTCATGGGCTTCTCTCCATTTCCCAATCTCCTTTGCAGTCAGGTTAGGCTATCTGGCTAAGTTCTAACCAAAGGAATGGGGGCAAAAAATGATATAAGCCATTAAAAAATCCAAAGTAACCCTCC
Source organism: Neomonachus schauinslandi (assembly GCF_002201575.2). Classification (NCBI taxonomy): domain Eukaryota; kingdom Metazoa; phylum Chordata; class Mammalia; order Carnivora; family Phocidae; genus Neomonachus; species Neomonachus schauinslandi. Next base: position 152,170,439 of record NC_058403.1, read on the forward strand.
AACGTACTTTCTTCCCTTGCTATGGCAACCTTAGAGGCCATATGTTCCAGATGGCATGGTTACATCTAGCTGTGACATGAGCAAAAAATAAACTTTAATCTTCCTAAGCCACTGAGATGTCAGGGTTTACCTAGTGTGGGAGTGAATATTGATTGCCTGGACAATGAATACACTGGCCAACAAACTGCCTCCACCACACTTTTTTCGTTTTTTAAATTAAGTTTTATTAATTTGATTATAGATGTTATATATTTTGGCTTAACTATTCTTGCTAAAAATTTAACTTAAAATTGCACAAGTTTTAACTACTGTGCTATCTTTGAACATAATTCTGTCTCTTTCTCTCCACCTACCTATGCTTTCTTAACAGAGACATAAAAATATAGTTAGAAAGAAAGATATAAATGGTGGGTGAGAGATATAAATAGTGACAGCCAGATACAATGCTTAGATGGGCTTCTGTAAGTTTCAGATGGGTGTGGCTTTCATATTTACTTCAACCAGTGATTGAATAAAAGCCACCCCTGTTAATTTATAAATGTTGGCTGTGAGTACTGAGAGGTAGACTGAGATTAGCAGTTAGAAAGTGGGAGAGAAGTGTTTTAACTCAAATAGTCCTATTCAAGAGCTTGCATCTGAATTACCACTCTGTCTACTGCCCTAATTGATTATCTTTCATTCACTCAGTTGCCTTTTCCAAAACGAAAGGTTGCTTCACTTATAAGATTAGTGATAAGTCATTGTTGTTTTGTTTCCTGACAACTTGTGTTTCATTTTTTATAGCTGCCTGTTTTCTTTAAGGATATTTATCTATTTATTGATTTGTAAAAGCTCTTCAAAAATTAAATTTAAAATAAATAAAATATATTAACCTTGTGCCTGTCATTTTGTTCACAACTATTTACCCAGTTTTCATTTTTCTTTTAACTTAAGGTGACTTTATTTCCTTTTAAATTTTCTTTTATGATTTCTATCATGGTTGTAAAGTTCTTGTTTACTCCAAACTAACATAAATAAGTGATTATATTTTACAGGTATGCTAATAGTTTCATTTTTTTTTCACCTTGACATCCTTTGTCTGCTTAAGAGGTATGCATACAAAAGACTTTGCATCCTCCTTAAATTTGTTTCCCTGAGTGTTTTATTTTTCACAGTCAGTTTTCCCAATAATATTTACAAATATCTATGCTTTATCCTGTTGATTTAAAGCACTTTATTAGGAAGGGGCAAAGCAAGATGGTGGAGGAGTAGGAGACCTGGATTTCGTCTGGTCTCAGGAATTCAGCTGGATGGGGTTCAAACCATTCTGAACACCTACAAACTCAACAGGAGATCAAAGAAAAGAATAGGAAGCTCTCTGAACAAAAAGCAACCACTTTCTGGAAGTCGTATTGCATCCCTTCATCATATCAACCCTTATTTTTGTACATATATGTTTTTCTTTCTTTAAAATTTTGGGAGGCACTTTCTTCTAAAAGACCAAAATACACCCAAAATCTAGTGTGTAGCACTGATCTATGCACCAGCCTGATCATATTTGATCATATTCTGGTTTTTTTTGTTTTGTTCTGTTTTTGTTTGTTTTTATCTTTTTCTTTTTCTTTTTCCTTTTCTTTCTTTCCCTTTCTTTTCCCCCAGCTTCAGGTCTTTTCTAATTTGTTTAGAGTATATTTTCGGGGGACGCTGTTACCCTGTTAGCATTTTGTTCTCTCATTCACCTATTCTCCTCTGGACAAAATGACAAGATGGAAAAAATCACCTCAACAAAAAGAACAAGAGGTAGTACCGACTGCCAGGGACCTACACAATACAGACATTAGTACAATGTCGGATCTAGAGTTCAGAATCATCATTTTAAAGATACAAGCTGGGCTTGAAAAAAGCATGGAAGTTATTAGAGAAACCCTTTCTGGAGAAATAAAAGAACTAAAATCTAACCAAGTCAAAATCAAAAACGCTATTAATGAGCTGCAATAAAAAATGGGGATGCTAGCCAGAGGAATGTTGAAAAAGAAAAGCAAAGCCGGCGGTATCACAATTCCGGACTTCCAGCTCTATTACAAAGCTGTCATCATCAAGACAGCATGGTACTGGCACAAAAACAGACACATAGATCAATGGAACAGAATAGAGAGCCCAGAAATGGACCCTCAACTCTATACTCAACTCATCTTTGACAAAGCAGGAAAGAATGTCCAATGGAACAAAGACAGTCTCTTCAACAAATGGTGTTGAGAAAATTGGATAGCCACATGCAGAAGAATGAACCTGGACCATTTCCTTACACCACACACAAAAATAGATTCCAAATGGTTGAAAGACCTCAATGTGAGACAGGAGTCCATCAAAATCCTAAAGGAGAACACAGGCAGCAACCTCTTTGACCTCAACTGAAGCAACTTCTTCCTAGAAACATCACCAAAGGCAAGGGAATCAAGGGCAAAAATGAACTATTGGGACTTCATCAACATAAAAAGCTTTTGCAAAGCAAAGGAAACAGTCAACAAACCAAAAGACAACCGACAGAATGGGAGAAGATATTTGCAAATGACATATCAGATAAAGGGCTAGGATCCAAAATCTATAAAGAACTCATCAAACTCAACACCCAAAGAACAAAGAATCCAATCAAGAAATGGGCAGAAGACATGAACAGACATTTTTCCAAAGAAGACACCCAAATGGCCAACAGACACATGAAAAAGTGCTCAATATCGCTCGGCATCAGGGAAATCCAAATCAAACCTCAATGAGATACCACCTCACGCCAGTCAGAATGGCCAAAATTAACAAGTCAGGAAATGACAGATGTTGGCGGGGATGCGGAGAAAGGGGAACCCTCCTACACTGTTGGTGGGAATGCAAGCTGGTGCAGCCACTCTGGAAAACTGTATGGAGGTTCCTCAAAAGTTTGAAAATAGAGCTACCATATGATCCAGCAATTGCACTACTGGGTATTTACCCCAAAGATACAAAAGTAGGGATCCGAAGGGGTACGTGCACCCCGATGTTTATAGCAGCAATGTCCACAATAGCCAAACTGTGGAAAGAGCCAAGATGTCCATCAACAGATGAATGGATAAAGAAGATGTGGTATATATATACAATGGAATATTATGCAGCCATCAAAAGGAATGAGATCTTGCCATTTGCAACGACGTGGATGGAACTGGAGGGTATTATGTTGAGTGAAATAAGTCAAACAGAGAAAAACATGTATCATATGATCTCACTGATATGAGGAATTCTTAATTGTAGGAAACAAACTGAGGGTTGCTGGAGTGGAGGGTAGGGTGGGAGGGATGGGGTGACTGGGTGATAGACACTGGGGAGGGTATGTGCTCTGGTAAGCGCTGAGAATTGTGCAAGACTGTTGAATCTCAGATCTGTACCTCTGAAACAAGTAATGCAATATATGTTAAGAAAAAAAAAAGAAAAGAAGAAGGTAGCGGGAGGGGAAGAATGAAGCGGGGGAAATCGGAGGGGTAGACGAACCATGAGAGACGATGGACTCTGAAAAACAAACAGGGTTCTAGAGGGGAGGGGGGTGGGAGGATGGGTTAGCCTGGTGGTGGGTATTGAGGAGGGCACATTCTGCATGGAGCGCTGGGTGTTATGCACAAACAATGAATCATGGAACACTTCATCTAAAACTAATGATGTAATGTATGGGGATTAACATAAGAATAAAAAAAATAAATAAAAGAAAAAAAATGGGGATGCTAACTGCTAGGATAAATGAAGCAGAAGAGTGAATCAGTGATGTAGAAGACCAAATGATGGAAAATAAAGAAGCTGAGAAAAAGAGAGATAAATAACTACTGGATCACGAGGGCAGAATTCGAGAGATAAGCGATACCATAAGATGAAACAACATTAGAATATTTGGGATCCCAGAAGAAGAAGAAAGAGAGAGAGGGGCAGAAGGTATATTGGAGCAAATTATAGCAGAGAACTTCCCTAATTTGGGGAAGGAAACAGGCATCAAAATCCAGGAGGCACAGAGAACCCCTCTCAAAATCAATAAAAATAGGTCAACACCCCGACATCTAATAGTAAAACTTACAAGTCTCAGAGACAAAGAGAAAATCCTGAAAGCAGCTCGGGAGAAGAGATATGTAACCTACAATGGTAGAAACATTAGATTGGCAACAGACCTATGCACAGAGACCTGGCAGGCCAGAAAGGACTGGCAGGATATATTCAGAGCACTAAATGAGAAAAATATGCAGCCAAGAATACTATATCCAACTAGGCTGTCATTGAACATAGAAGCAGAGGTAAAAATCTTCCAGGACAAACAAAAACTAAAGGAATTTGCAAACACGAAACCAGCCCTACAAGAAATATTGAAAGGGGTCCCCCAAAAGCAAGATAGACCAGAGAGGAACACAGACAATATACAGTAACAGTCACCTTACAGGCAATACACTGGCACTAAATTCATATCTTTCAATAGTTACCCTGAATATAAATGGGCTAAATGCCCCAATCAAAAGACACAGATTGGATAAAAAAACAAGACCCATCCATATGCTGTCTGCAAGAGACTCATTTTAGACGCAAAGACACCCCCAGAATGAAAGCGAGGGGGTGGAAAACTATTTACCATGCTAATGGACACCAAAAGAAAGCTGGAGTGGCAATCCTTATATCAGACAAATTAGATTTTAAACCAAAGACTGTAATAAGAGATGAGAAAGGACACTATATCCTACTTAAAGGGTCTAACCAACAAGAAGATCTAACAATTGTAAATATCTATGTCCCTAACATGGGAGCGGCCAATTATATGAGGCAATTAATAACAAAAGCAAAGAAACACATCAACAACAATACAATAATAGTGGGGGACTTTAACACCCCCCTCACTGAAATGGACAGATCGTCTAAGAAAAAGATCAACAAGGAAATAAAGACTTTAAATGACACACTGGACCAAATGGACTTCACAGACATATTCAGAACATTTCATCCCAAAGCAATGGAATACACATTCTTCTCTAGTGCCCATGGAACATTCTCCAGAATAGATCACATCCTAGGTCACAAATCAGGTCTCAACCGGTACCAAAAGATTGGGATCATTCCCTGCCTATTTTCAGACCACAGTGCTTTGAAACTAGAACTCAATCACAAGAGGAAAGTTGGAAAGAACTCAAATCCATGGAGGCTAAAGAGCATCCTACTAAAGAATGAATGGGTCAACCAGGAAATTAAAGAAGAATTAAAAAAATTCATGGAAACCAATGAAAATGAAAACACAACTGTTCAAAATCTTTGGGATGAAGCAAAGGCAGTCCTAAAAGGAAAGTATATAGCAATACAAGCCTTTCTCAAGAAACAAGAAAGGTCTCAAATGCACAACCTAACCCTACACCTAAAGGAGCTGGAGAAAAAACAGCAAATAAAACCTAAACCCAGCAGGAGAAGAGAAATAATAATGATCAGAGCAGAAATCAATGAAATAGAAACCAAAAGAACAGTAGAACAGATCAACGAAACTAGGAGCTGGTTCTTTGAAAGAATTAACAAGATTGATAAACCCCTGGCCAGACTTATCAAAAAGAAAAGAGAAAGGACCCAAATCAACAAAATCATGAATGAAAGAGGAGAGATCACAACCAACACCAAAGAAATACAAACAATTCTAAGCACATATTATGAGCAACTCTATGCCAGCAAATTAGATAACCTGGAAGAAATGGATGCATTCCCAGAGATGTATCAACTACCAAAACTGAACCAGGAAGAAATAGAACACCTGAACAGACCTAAAACCACTAAGGAAATTGAAGCAGTCATCAAAAATCTCCCAAAAAACAAAAGCCCAGGGCCAGATGGCTTCCCAGGGGAATTCTACCAAACATTTCAAGAAGAATTAATACCTATTCGTCTGAAACTGTTCCAAATAATAGAAATGGAAGGAAAACTTCTAAACTCGTTTTATGAGGCCAGCATTACCTTGATCCCAAAACCAGACAAAGTCCCCATCAAAAAGGAGAATTACAGATCAATATCCCTAATGAATATGGATGCAAAAATTCTCACCAAAATACTAGCCAATAGGATCCAACAGTACATTAAAAGGATTATTCACCATGACCAAGTGGGATTTATCCCTGGGCTGCAAGCTTGGTTCAACATCTGCAAATCAATCAACATGATACAATACATTAACAAAAGAAAGAGCAAGAATCATATGATCCTCTCAATAGATGCAGAAAAAGCTTTTGACAAAGTACAGCATCCTTTCTTGATCAAAACTCTTCAGAGTATAGGGATAGAGGGGACATACCTCAATATCATAAAAGCCATCTATGAAAAACCTACAGCGAATATCATTCTCAGTGGGGAAAAACTGAGAGCTTTCCCCCTAAGGTCAGGAACACGGCAGGGATGTCCACTGTCAGCACTGCTATTCAACATAGTATTAGAAGTCCTAGCCTCAGCAATCAGACAACAAAAAGAAATCAAAGGCATCCAAATCGGCAAAGAAGAAGTCAAACTCTCACTGTTTGCAGGTGATATGATACTTTATGTGGAAAACCCCAAAGACTCCACCCCAAAACTGCTAGAACTCATACAGGAATTCAGTAAAGGGGCAGGATATAAAATCAATGCACAGAAATCAGTGGAATTTCTATACACCAACAACAAGACAGAAGAAAGAGAAACTAAGGAGTTGATCCCATTTACAATTGCACCCCAAACCGTAAGATACCTAGGAATAAATCTAACCAAAGAGTCAAAGGATCTGTACTGAGAAAGCTATAAAATACTCATGAAAGAAACTGAGGAAGACACAAAGAAATGGAAAAACGTTCCATGCTCATGGATTGGAAGAACAAATATGGTGAAGATGTCAATGCTACCTAGAGCAATCTACACATTCAATGCAATCCCCATCAAAATACCATCCACTTTTTTCAAAGAAATGGAACAAATAATCCTAAAATTTGTATGGAACCACAAAAGACCCCGAATAGCCAGAGGAATGTTGAAAAAGAAAGGCAAAGCTGGTGGCATCACAATTCCGGAGTTCAGCTCTATTACAAAGCTGTCATCATCAAGACAGCATGGTACTGGCACAAAAACAGGCACATAGATCAGTGGAACCGAATAGAGATCCCAGAAACGGACCCTCAACTCTATGGTCAACTCATGTTCGACAAAGCAGGAAAGAATGTCCAATGGAAAAAAGACAGTTTCTTCAACAAATGGTGTTGGGAAAATTGGACAGCCACATGCAGAAGAATGAAACTGGACCATTTCCAGATAGCAGGAGGGGAAGAATGAGGGGGCGAAATCGGAGGGGTAAACAAACCATGAAAGATGATGGACTCTGAAAAACAAACTGAGGGTTCTAGAGGGGACAGGGGTGGGAGGATGGGTTATCCTGGTGATGGGTATTAAAGAGGGCACATTCTGCATCAAGCACTGGGTGTTATGCACAAACAATGAATCATGGAACACTACATCAAAAACTAATGATGTAATGTATGGTGATTAACATAACAATAAAAATTTAAAAAAAATAAAGCACTTTATTATATGTTGGATCAGTTGTGGTATAATGGGGAGAGCAGACAATCTTAACTTGTAATGAGAATGGCTCTAATGTCTGCATTTTAAGCATGATGCACATGTTTCGGTCACATATGTTTTCATTACATACAAGAACTATTCTTCAAGTCCTATTTTACTATAACTTTACATCAGGAATAGTCATTCTTTTTTCTGTTACTAACATAATGGATTATCATAATATATATATTTTTATCAATGAGCCATCATTAAACTCTGGAATAAAACTTACTTATTCATAGCACATAATTTTTTTTTAAAGATTTTATTTATTTATCTGAGACAGAGAGAATGAGATAGACAGAGAGCACATGAGAGGGGGGAGGGTCAGAGCCAGAAGCAGGCTCCCTGCCCAGCAGGGAGCCCGATGCGGGACTCGATCCTGGGACTCCAGGATCATGACCTGAGCCGAAGGCAGTCACTTAACCAACTGAGCCACCCAGGCGCCCCATAGCACATAATTTCTTTAATATACTTGGTTTCCTGCAGCCATTGTGCATTTAGAATTTTGCATTTCTATTTCTAAGAAAGATTCCTCTCCAGTTCTGTACAGTTATGCTAGCTATAAGTAAAAGAAAGGAGAAACTTGCCTTTTTGTGCTTAAATATTTCAAGTGGCACAAGAATTTTGTGTTCTAAAATTGTTTGAAAGAACTCATTCCTCAAACCATATGGGTCTGACATTTTTCCAGTGGTTATTTTTAGATGTTTTTCATAATTTCTTTCAGGTTCTTTTCAGTTTTTCTATATTTCTCCTATAAATAGTTGTTTTTTATATTGTCCCATAAAATTATTCTTTCATCCATGTATTTATCTGTATTGGCATGAATTGATAAAGAATTCTACTTTTTCTGATATGTGTATATAAGCATGTATAAATGACTATTTAATTACACTCCCTTGATCATTTCTAAAAAAAGTGTATAGCTATTTCTTTTTATTTCCCTGATCACCTTTATGAGAGTTTTGTCTCTATTATTGGCCTTGATTCAAAGAAAGAAAGAAAGAAAGAAAGAAAGAAAGAAAGAAAGAAAGAAAGAAAGAAAGAAAGAAAGAAAGAGAGAGAGAGAGAGAGAAAGAAAGAAAGAGAAAGAAAGAAAGAAAAAGAAAGAAAGAAAGAAAGAAAGAAAGAAAGAAAGAAAGAAAGAAAGAAAGAAAGAAAGAAAGGAACAAGGTCTCTAGTGTTTATCATTTATATTATTTTTATACATATTAATTTCTATTCATATTTTCATTCACTTCTTCCTTGGGTAGGACACAATTCCAAATATAACCATAAATAAAGTCCCACAATCTTATTATTGATTTCTCTACATTCTGTTACTGATTCAATATTTAAAGTATTGTTTCCTGCTATTTCCTTGAGTTTTTTACTTCTCTTTTTTAATTTATACATTTTTATAATTCGTTACCTAAAATTTTATGATTATTATATTTTTATTTGTATTTTACCATTAGTAATTTAAACTATTCCCTTTTTTACATTTAATATTTTCATGTAATTTTACTTCTCCTGATATTAACCTGATTCCTTCTGTTTAAAATTACATATATCTTCATCCCCTTATTTTTAAGCTTTTGTTCTGTTTTAATTGAATTATAGTTGTCATGCAATTTTATATTAGTTTTAGGTATATGACATAGTGATTTGACAATTCTATACATCACACAATGCTCACCATGAAAAGTGTAGTTACAATCTGTCACCATACAAAATTATTACAATATTATTGACTACATTTCCTATGCTGTACTTTCCATATCTGTGACTTATTTATTTTATAACTGGAAGTTTGTAGCTCTTAATCCCCTTCACCTATTTTGCCAATCTCCCCACCAGTTTGTTTTCTGTATTTATGAATTTGTTTGTTTTGTTTGCTTGTTTGTTTGCTTTTTAGATTCCACATATAAGTGAAATCTATTGGTATTTGTCTTTCTCTGACTTATTTCACTTAGCATGATATCCCCTGGGTCCATCTATATTATAGCAAATGGCAAGATTTCATTCTTTTTTTATATCTGAGCAATATTCCATTATATATATATATGCCACATCTTTATCCATTCGTTTATTGATGGACATTTTGCTTGCTTCCATATCCTAGCTATTGTAAATAATGCTGCAATAAACATAGAGGTGCATGTATCTTTTCAAATTAGTGTTTCTATTTTCTTTGAGTATAATTCCAGTAGTGGAATTACTGGATCATACAGTAGTTCTTTTTTTAATTTTTTGAGGAACCTCCATACTGTCTTCCATAGGGGCTGCACCAATTTACAAGTGCACACGGGTTCCCTTTTCTCCACATCCTCTCTAACACTTGCTGTTTCTTGTCTTTTTTATGTTAATCATTCTGACAGGTGTGTAAGCTTCATTCTTTCATTTTGTTGAGGGGTGCCTACTGGTAAACTCATACAGTTGGATTTCATGTTATTCTAGTGTCTTTCACATTTACATAACAGATTTAATGTTCCTAACTATCTTTTTCCTTTCTTATCTTGCAAGACAATTTTAAAATGTGGGAAATGCCAATTAAAATCAGAATGGCAGTGAACATGCATGTATGTATGCAGTTGTGCATTTGTGTGCATGTGTGTGTGCAAGCATGTGACATGTGTGCGTCTGAAGCTGAAGAGACAAAAAGGTGACCACAACAGACCAAGAAAAAAAGTCCAGAAAAAAAATGGAACTGGATCTCAAGAGTTGCAGTCCCACATAGCAGCTGTAGCCAGAACCCATAAAATATGGTGCACTATCATACTTCCTCTGAAGGCAGAGGCATCTAGGTAGCATGGGGATATGAGATCAAAAGATTCAAGAGGACAGGTGAAAGCTAATTTAAATAAAAGGATGAAATCAAGACTTAATTAATGACAGGGTAACACTTCCAGGAACTGCAGAATGTTGTTTTATATCCTTATCCATATCAGTCTCTATAGTAATATCTGAGTAAACAATTACAGCTTGCCTGAGTCTTTGAATAATCAAATTTATAGCAGTGCTGTGATATTTCTATCAATTCCTTTCAGGATCTCAGAATAATTCCCTCATGTTTAAAGGCTCATGCTGGCTACCTCTCTGGACTGCCTAAGCCCCACATAACCCTCCCCTCCAAGTGATCCCTCTCACCTGTTCCAAGTGAGCTACCTTATTCATCGGAGGTGGGGACCAAAGAGGGTCCTGGCCCATTGCCTGCTCCTGGTGACTGGGCTGGATCAATCTTCTGTTTTTAGCAAGAGTAGCAAAGATCATGCCCTGCCAAAGAGAAGAGGCAAAATCTGAGCTCTCTGAAATGTGTTACTGAAACATGCTGTTTGGGAATTCACTATCCCATGGAGGAATTCTCTTCCCTTCCTGAGAGAAGGAGGCCAGTTACCCATAACAGTAAAGAGACTAGAAGCTAGAACACACTTGCTCTCTCCTCATTTATTCAAAAATAGATCCAAAAGAACTATATGATTTTTTTTCTCCAGCAAAGTATAAAAATATGTCTCTTTTAAAGGACGACATTTTAATATGGCCCTGGGATATTCACATGGGTTTTTGAAAGTGAGTTTAATTCACTGCCCTCATTAGGAAGCATTTGCATTTCTTAGGCATCCTCTCTTCTGCCTTTAATGGTCTGCAAGTTGGGCTCACCTTTTCAATCAGCCTAGAGTCATGGGTATCAGGAAGAAAAAGTGCTTAAATACATTTCAGATGGAAATGGGCATCTAGGGAGAGAGCATCACAAGTAAAGAGCCATCCTCACACACCTGTGGCCTCCTGAGGGCAATTGCTCCCATGGAGTCCACTGTGACCTTGTCGACAGGTGGCCTGACAATCTACGAGAGGACACACATTGGCACTGGTCCATCTCACCTGCTTCATGCTCTTGGCAGCCAGAGGGTGTTATCATCCTACTATGGCCTAGTTCCAAAAGGCCCTAAATACTCTATCAAGAACTATTTTACATACCAGTCTCTTTTGTCTTAATTGTTTTATTATATACACAATGTAGTCAATATGAAAACTAAGAAATATGATAAACAAAGACTGAATGAGGCACAGGTGTTCCATGCAGGTCTCATCAAAGCACAATAAAACCAACCCATTAAAGAGGTTTAGATGCATTGCTTTCTCCCTCAGCAGATTTTTATGGCTCCCTGACACCCACATTCACAAAATAGAAAGGAATGGGAAGTCACATGTGTGTTCCCTAATGCTGCCTGGCTAACAGGCCCTGGAGGAAGAAGGGGTTGTGTTTTTCCAGGAAAGTAGCTGAAGAGACACTCTCCTTTGTCCTTTTCCCTGTGAGGTTGTGAGCAGCAACCCCATATATCAAAAGTGCAGGCAATGACTTGGCAAATGTTTCATGCAAAACTTGATTTGCTGCCGTGTTTGTGTTCTCATCCCTCTTCTGAAGTTACACAGAGCCCACTCAGAGCTAGACAAAGTCCTCCTTGCTTCCTTGAGCCTCAGGCCCTGGACAGTCCTGACATGTAGTTTTCTCTCAGCTTTGAGACATGGGTGTCAGTTTGAGGGGCACCTGGGTGGCTCAGTTGGTTAAGTGTCTGACTCAGTTCATGATCTCAGGGTCCTGGGATGAAGCCCCATGTCAGTCTCCCCACTCAGCAGGGAGTCTGCTTCTCCCTCTGTTCCTCCCCCTGCTCGTGGGTACTCTCTCTCAAATAAATAAATACATCTTAAAAAGCAACAACAACAACAGACATCGCATGATAAAGCTGGGCCTATACAGGAAATGCACATGGCCATTTCCCTCATCCATTCTGCTACCCGTGGCTATTTAGAGTGTCAGGCCAATGAGGCCAATGGCACCCCCATTCCCACCTCCGAGGAGTGTCAAGAGAGATTGCTGGTACAGGTCTCTAGGACTTATAAGAGATTTCATATGGGTATTTAGCATAAAAACTCCAGGGGAACATTTGCACTTCAGTTAGAGGACTCAAATATTTCAAGCTCAATGTCCGTACAACAGGGATGCTACCAATGCACTTACCTACAATGAACCCATCAATCTCTCCACAGAGCCTATTTCTCCATCTTGCCTTAAGGGACCAAGATAGAACAACATAGGTAGGTCAGGTAAAAGTGAACTAGAATTCAAGTAACTAAAATAGCTAATGAAAAGTTTTACCTCCTCTCTAGTCTTGGACGATGGGACATTTCCTTCACACACAGACCAAGATAGTGAGAATTTATGATTCCCCATCTTTAAAGTCCATCACTCAAAATTACCTCTGAAAGGGAACCTCCATGAATGAAATCTTGAGTCACGACAGTCACTAATAGTCCTTGTTTCAGGCATGAATGAGATCACTATATAAATTTTGCTACTTATAAAAAAAAAAGCAAAGCAAAAACTTGGTAGACTCTTCTTTATTGTCACTATGACCAGTAGCAGTATCAGCAATGAGTGAGCTTTGAAAGTAACATGAATGTAGGAAAATATAAATAGCGAGAGTCATTTTCAGCCAAGGAACAATCAAGCAGCAATCTTCTGACATTATGCAACCCCAGGACTCCCAGATGTGCCAAAGAGAAGATTGATTGCTTGCCTTTGGGAGGCATTCTTTCCGTTTGAGGAGCCATAGGATAATCATCACGCAGCTCTTTGGAGCCTTGAACAGGCTCTCTCTATAGCTTAGTTGTGTCTTGTATACACAGCTCCTCTGTGAAGGTTAACAAGAAGGTATAAAATGATACTACGCACAGCCCTATGCACCTCAGTGTTCAGGAAATCAAAGTGCTCAATGTTAGAAGAGGCACAGAAAGAAAATGAGAGGCATTCGCAACGGTGTGGATTCAAACTCTGACATTGACACTCTGCTCTTACAGCAAATCAGGTCAAATTTGAATCAAAGAAAATAGTGCACTTAAAGTTCATATAATGATACTGAGTGATCAGTGTTTCTAGAATGACCCAACAAAATGCTCTGTCCTCTGTGCAAACTGCAGTGTTGCTTGCCATCTCCCCCAGGTTGTCTTAGAGAAAGAAGTCAGAAACTACAGGTTAGTTTCCTTGGGAGGGAAGTTGCATCATGATCCTTAATCACACACACACACACACACACACACACGCATGCACACACACAACTATTAGAGAAACCTATAAAGAGAATTTTAGATGTATAGTAAAAAGGGAAAAAATGCCACTTAGAAATGTGTTTGCCACTATTTCAACAATCAGCATGGGGTACCAAGGTCCAGAAAAAAAGAGGTCTTGTACTAAGGCATACAGACTTAAAGCCCTTAGAAATCCAGAACACAAACTGGAAAGAAATTAATAAAGTTGGTTAAAAATCCATTCACCAGGATGGCTAAAATGAAAAAAAAAAAAAGAAAGAAAGAAAGAGCTATTACCAAATGAAGGTAATGTTGTGGGAAAAACTGGGAATTCTCATAGCATATGCTGCTGGTGGGTGTGTAAATTGGTACTACAACCACTTTGGAAAACTGCTTCACAATATCTGTAAAGCTGTACACATGTCTATTCTATGACCCAGCAATCCCACTCTTAGGAAAGTATACAAAAGAAACATATAAACATGTTCACTAAAAGACATGTGCTAGAATATTTGTAACAGCATCATTCACAATAGCCCCAAACTGGAAACACTCCAAAGTCCATCAAACAGAGGTTAATAAATTGTGATACAGTCATACAATGGAGTACCATGCTGTACCCATACTAAATAAACAACCACATAACAGCAACAAGGATGGAATTCACTTATGTACTGTTGAGTAAAAGATGAAACAAAAATTATATACCATGTGATTCCATTTATACAAAGTTCACAATCAAATATAGCTATTCTATGGTGTTGGAAGTTAAAATCGTGGCTAATTTTGGAGAGGGTGGGGAGTAGGCAGAGTCACAAGACAGGCTTTTGGAGAGGTTGAATTTCTTAAACTGAGTATTACATGGATGTGCTCAGTTGGTGAAAATTCATGACACTAGACACTTAAAACTTGAGAACTGTTTTGTATATATGCAACACTTCAATAAGATGCTGATTTTTAAAATTTATTATTAGAGATGGTGATAGATACAGAACAAACAGAAGAAGAAAAAAATTTCCAGATGTAAAGAAAGAATTGAATTTGCAGGTGAAAAGGGCAATGACTTTCCCTCCTCTTAAAACAAATAAATAAATAACAATGAAATCATAATCATATCCAAAATCATTGAAATTCAAAGTTACAGAACCCTGCTGGGGAGTTCAGCTTCTCGTAATGGGGGCCTCTGTAATTCAGAACAACCCTTCCATGGAAGGCAACTAGTGGAAAAGCTGAACATAATACTTTTCAAAAATATTCTGGAAGGCACTGAAAAGCAGGCTTTTCAGCAAGCAGTAAGAATTACTATCACCAGATTTGAGGAGAGTAAAAAATACATGGAAGTGAGCCCTCCATGAGAAGCCACTTTTCTTCTAAGAATTTTGTGAATCCAGAGAAGGCAGTGGATAGTCAACATTCTATTTCTCAACCTGGGTAAGGGACACGTAAGGGCTCCTTTTGTGTGTTGTGGATTTTTCTACCTGTGAGTTGTAGTTCAAAACACAATAGCTAAAAGGGAAATATCAAACCAGCATTGCAGTAGGAAAACAAACAAACAAACAGACCAAAAAAAAAAAAAAAAACAAGAGTTGATCTCAGATTTATCCATAGCAATACTATCAAAGCCAGAAAACAGTAGACAAGTAGTTCAAATTTTCTGAGAGAAAAGTACTCCACAAGTATACCTTCAAGTAGAAAGTATAAAAGCAATAAACAGACATTCTCTAGTATGCAGTAACTTAGAAAAGACAGCACTTGTGAGCCTCTTTTACAAAAATTATTGTAAAGAAATCTATCAATATACACAAAAGGAAAGGAGAAGAGTAAAACAAGGACTGGTAGTTGGCACTGAATTCCTTTAAATATAAAACTTAGTCTAAGCAACTTGAGAATTAAAAGATCACTGGCTATTTTAATTTCACTGTGAATTTATCTCTACTAAATTAAAGAAGGATTATGTTTAATACTGTCAGTAAAAATAGCATGTGTTTTATGAACCTAATCTTTTACCTCTCTCCTCTCTCTCTCCATCTCTGTATCTATCTCTCCTTCTATCTATCTATCCATATATATCAATAAAAGGAGATCTGAAATTATGTTTACCAAGTGTTAAAAACAGTTGTTCCTAGGTAATGGGGTTTCGGGTCATTATTTTTTCCTTTTGACATGCCCCATTTTATTGCATTTTTATTTTACAAAATGAACATTTATGTTTATGAAAAAATAATAGTTATTATTCTTTCAAAAAATAAAGTGGGAACAATATAAACAAAAATAAAGTCTATACACACAAGTCAGGTACAAAAGTATGTTTCCCTTAGCAACATTGAAGGAGATATTTAAACATAGTCAGCACTCGATGAACACATAATTTAGCAATCAACAAAACAACTGACAGTCAGCATGTAAATTATTCATATTTTAATTTTTCAACTGTTTACTCTTTTAAATTTTTATTTCTCCTTTTATAGCAAACACATTTATTCAGGAGTCTAAAGTAAGAAAAGAAGAAAATTTTGTATCAAGCTGGTTTTAAGTTACACATTGAAAATTTAGGTTCAGCAGAAGAAAGAAGCTTCAGATAGAAAAAAGTCAAACCTATCTTAAATAGTTGCAATACTATTTGCTTTATTAAATTCAACTCCTATAAAACCACTCTAAAGTTATTTCTCCCCCCATATTTCCACTCGTAGCACATGCAGTCTTCTGAAGCAGGCCAAAGCTTCTGGCTCTTTTGTTCTTTCCTGTGTTGCGGCATGACATCCAGTCAGGGGTGGCTATGACTCCACCTCCGAAAAATCAGACAGCCTCTAATCCACACATTCCCATTGTCTCCAAAGTCAAATCTGTATTCTCTAGCATCCGGACTGGGGGCCTTACCTGGACTCTCACCACATTCATTCTCTAGTTCACTTAGGGAACCTATCATGAGCGGGCACTGAGCTGGCCATATGAACGAGTCTCCTGCCATCAGCTGGGCTACAGGCCCACAAGGAGAAGGACAAGCAAGAGATGTCTATGACACAGTGTGATAGAAGAGAGGAAAGCAACCGCCTTCACAGTGGGCATTGTCCAGGCTGGGGAAGCCAAGTTGTTGGGGCTCCCCCAAGAGGTGACAGGTGAAATAAACCTGAAACATGACTGCTAAGTGCAGAAAAGGGTACTCCAGGGAGAGAGAGTTTGACATGTTTGGGGAAATGTCTAACTGTTCATTTATCCTGACATGTTCATGAAGGAAAATGGAGAGAGGAGACAGGGGTTGTGGTGGTGGCCCATAGGCCAGAGCAAGGCCTGGGCCAGATGGGACTCCACCTGGATGACACGGCCAGATAACCTTTCCAAAAATGTAACTGATTTCTCTCATTCCCTTGCTTAAAATGTGTTTGCTCCTTAATTAAGTATAAGCACCTTTAGAATAAATGACAATTGTCTTCTCATTTTGCAACAGATTGGTTGCTACTACTCCATAGCCTAAGCATATTATTCATGATGATAACAAAGGGAACGTAGGAGAAAATACTAAGAAAAAATGTGAATTACCATTGTGGCTCCTTCGTATGCTATGTTAAACTCAAAGTCCTAGACTTAAACTTTCTCTCAGGGGAAGATAGGCCCTCAACATGTCTGAGTGAGTATGACAATTAATGAAAGAAAACTGAATAAGAAAAAAAACCTGAAATACAGACCATTTTTCAAGACATAAAAAAGCATCACTTCCAATTATGAAGAATGATCAAAATACTGTTGATAAAGCCTTGTAGACTTATTTATTGTAATGAACTGATATGTATGTACATAATCAAAATAGTGATTTAACTAAGAAAATTAATGTCTCAGAAGGACAGAAGTATTTAAAAACACTTTTGTCTTTAGTAGTTAAAGAATCGTACTGCAATTTTATGTCTTACATCAATTCTGACAAAAAAAAACATGCTCTTTTTAGGTATCTATGATGTTTCTTTCTTTCTTTCTTTCTTTTTTTTTTTAATGTAGTGTTCCATGATTCATTGTTTGTGTATAACACCCAGTGCTCCATTCAATATGTGCCCTCTTTAATCACCAAGCTAACCCATCCCTCACCCCCCTCCCCTCTAGAACCCTCAATTTGTTTGTCAGAGTCCAGAGTCTCTCATGGTTAGTCTCCCCCTCTGATTCCCTCCTCTTATTTTTCCCTTCCTTCTATCTTCTTTTTTTTTAAGCATATACTGTATTATTTGTTTCAGGGGTACAGGTCTGTGATTCATCAGTTTTACAAAATTCACAGCACTCACCATAGCACATACCCTTCCCAATGTCCATCACCCAGCCACCCCATCCCTCCCACCCCCCTTCACTCCAGCAACCCTCAGTTTGTTTCCCGAGATTAAGAGTCTCTTATGGTTTGTCTCCCTCTCTGATTTGTTTCATTTTTTCCTCCCTTCCCCTATGATCCTCTGTCTTGTTTCTCATATTCCTCATATCACTGAGATCATATGATACTTGTCTTTCTCTGATTGACTTATTTCGCTTAGCATAATACCCTCTAGTTCTATCCACATCATTGCAAATGGCAAGATTTCATTTTTTTCATGGCTGCATAACATTCCATTATATATATATACCACAACTTCTTTATCCATTCATCTGTTGATGGACATCTAGGCTCTTTCCACAGTTTGGCTATTGTAGACATTGCTGCTATAAACATTGGGGTGCACATGCCCCTTCAGATCCCTACATTTGTAACTTTGGGGTAAATACCCAGTAGTGCAATTGCTGGATCATATGGTAGCTCTATTTTAAACTTTTTGAGGAACTTCCATCCTGTTTTCCAGAGTGGCTGCATCAGCTTGCATTCCCACCAACACTGTAGGATGGTTCCCGTTTCTCTGCATCCCAGCCAACATCTGTCATTTCCTGACTTATTAATTTTAGCCATTCTGGCTGGTGTGAGGTGGTATCTCATTGAGGTTTTGATTTGGATTTCCCTGATGCCGAGCGATATTGAGCACTTTTTCATGTGTCTGTTGGCCATTTGGATGTCTTCTTGGAAAAATGTCTATTCATGTCTTCTGCCCATTTCTTGATTGGATTATTTATTCTTTGGGTATTGAGTTTGGCTACTAGCCATTTATCTGATATGTCATTTGCAAATATCTGCAAATATCTTCTCCCATTCTGTCAGTTGTCTTTTGGTTTTGTTGACTGTTTCCTTTGCTGTGCAAAAGCTTTTTATCTTGATGAAGTCCCAATAGTTCATTTTTGCCCTTACTTCCCTTGCCTTTGTCTAGGAAGAAGTTGCTGCAGCTGAGGTCGAAGAGGTTGCTGCCTGTGTTCTCCTCAAGGATTTTGATGGACTCCTGTCTCACATTTAGTTCTTTCATCCATTTTGAGTCTATTTTTGTGTGTGGTGTAAGGAAATGGTCCAGTTTCATTCTTCTGCATGTGGCTGTTCAATTCTCCCAACACCATTTGTTGAAGAGACTTTTTTCCATTGGACATTCTTTCCTGCTTTGTCGAAGATTAGTTGACCATAGAGTTGAGGATCCATTTCTGGGATCTCTATTCTGTTCCATTGATCTATGTGTCTGTTTTTGTGCTGGTACCATACTGTCTTGATGATGACAGCTTTGTAATAGAGCTGGAAGTCCGGAATTGTGATGCCACCAGCTTTGCTTTTCTTTTTCAACATTCCTCTGGCTATTCGGGGTCTTTTCTGATTCCATACAAATTTTAGGATTATTTGTTCCATTTCTTTGAAAAAAGTGGATGGTATTTTGATAGGGATTGCATTAAATGTGTTGATTGCGGTAGGTAGTGTAGACATCTTCACAATATTTGTTCTTCCAATCCAGGAGCATGGAACGTTTTTCCATTTCTTTGTGTCTTCCTCAATTTCTGTCATGAGTATTCTATATTTTTCTGAGTACAGATTCTTTGCCTCTTTGGTTAGATTTTTATTCCTAGGTATCTTATGGTTTTGAATGCAACTGTAAATGGGATCAACTCCTTAATGTGTCTTCCTTCTGTCTTGTTGTTGGTGTATAGGAATGCCACTGATTTCTGTGCATTGATTTTATATCCTGCCACTTGACTGAATTCCTGTATGAGTTCTAGCAGTTTTGGGGTGGAGTCTTTGGGGTTTTCCACATAAAGTATCATATCATCTGCAAAGAGTGAGAGTTTCACTTCTTCTTTGCTGATTCAGATGCCTTTTATTTCTTTTTGTTGTCTGATTGCTGAGGCTAGGACTTCTAGTACTATGTTGAATTGCAGTGGTGATAGTGGCCATCCCTGCCATGTTCCTGACCTTAGGGGGAAAGTTCTCAGTTTTTCCCCCTAAATATCATTGAGAATGATACTTGCTGTGGGTTTTTCATAGATGGCTTTTAGGATATTGAGGTATGTACCCTCTACCCCTACACTCTGAAGAGTTTTAATCAAGAAAGGATGCTGTACTTTGTCAAAAGCTTTTTCTGCATCTATTGAGAGGATCATATGATTCTTGTTCTTTCTTTTGTTAATATATTGTATCACGTTGATTGATTTGCGGTTGTTGAACCAACCTTGCAGCCCAGGAATAAATCCCACTTGGTCATGGTGAATAATCCTTTTAATGTACTGTTGGATCCTACTGGCTAGTATTTTGGTGAGAATTTTTGCATCCATGTTCATGGGGGATATTGGTCTGTAATTCTCCTTTTTGATGGGGTCTTTGTCTGGTTTTGGGAGCAAGGTAATGCTGGCCTCATAAAATGAGTTTGGATGTTTTCCTTCCATTTCTATTTTTTGGAACAGTTTCAGAATAGGTATTAATTCTTCTTGAAATGTTTGGTAGAATTCCCCTGGGAAGCCATCTGGCCCTCGGCTCTCGTTTCTTGGGAGATTTTTGATGACTGCTTCAATTTCCTTAGTGGTTATAGGTCTGTTCAGGTTTTCTATTTCTTCCTGGTTCAGTTTTGGTAGTTTATAGGTCTCTAGGAATGCATCCATTTCTTCCAGATTTTCTAATTTGCTGGCATAGAGTCGTTCATACTATTTTCTTATAATTGTTTGTATTTCTTTGGTGTTGGTTGTGATCTCTCCTCTTTCATTCATGATTTTGTTGATTTGGGTCCTTTCTCTTTTCTTTTTGATAAGTCTGGCCAGAAGTTTATCAATCTTGTTAATTCTTTTAAAGAACCAGCTCCTAGTTTCGTTGATCTGTTCTACTGTTCTTTTGGTTTCTATTTCATTGATTTCTGCTCTGATCTTTACTATTTCTCTTCTCCTGCTGGGTTTAGGCTTTATTTGCTGTTCTTTCTCCAGCTCCTTTAGGTGTAGGGTTAGGTTGTGTATTTGAGACCTTTCTTGTTTCTTGAGAAAGGCTTGTATTGCTATATACTTTCCTCTTAGGACTGCCTTTGCTGCATTCCCAAATTCTGAACAGTTGTGTTTTCATTTTCATTGGTTTCCATGAATTTTTTTAATTCTTCTTTAATTTCTTGCTTGACCCATTCATTCTTTAGTAGGATGCTCTTTAGCCTCCATGTATTTGAGTTCTTTCCAACTTTCCTCTTGTGATTGCTAGTTTTAAAGCATTGTGGTCTGAAAATAGGCAGGGAATGATCCCAATCTTTTGGTACCGGTTGAGACCTGATTTATGACCTAGGATGTGATCTATTCTGGAGAATGTTCCATGGACACTAGAGAAGAATGTGTATTCCATTGCTTTGGGATGGAATGTTCTGAATATGTCTGTGAAGTCCATTTGGTCCAGTGTGTCATTTAAAGTCTTTATTTCCTTGTTGATCTTTTGCTTAGACGATCTGTCCATTTCAGTGAGGGGGGTGTTAAAGTCCCCCACTATTATTATATTGTTGTCGATGTGTTTCTTTGCTTTTGTTATTAATTGCCTTATATAATTGGCTGCTCCCACGTTAGGGGCATAGATATTTACAATTGTTAGATCTTCTTGTTGGATAAACCCTTTAAGTAGGATATAGTGTCCTTCCTCATCTCTTACTACAGTCTTTTGTTAAAAATCTAATTTGTCTGACATAAGGATTGCCACCCCAGCTTTCTTTTGATGTACATTAACATGGTAAATGGTTTTCCACCCCCTCACTTTCAATCTGGATGTGTCTTTGGGTCTAAAATGAGTCTCTTGCAGGCAGCCTATTGATGGGTCTTTTTTTTTTTATCCAATCAGATACCCTATGTCTTTTGATTGGGGCATTTAGCCCATTTACATTCAGGTTAACTATTGAAAGATAGGAATTTAGTGCCATTGTATTGCCTGTAAGGTGACTGTTACTGTATATTATCTCTATTCCTTTCTGGTCTATGTTAGTTTTAGGCTCTCTCTTTGCTTAAAGGACCCCTTTCAGTATTTCTTATAGGGCTGGTTTCGTGTTTGCAAATTCCTTTAGTTTTTGTTTGTCCTGGAAGCTTTTTATCTCTCCTTCTATTTTCAGTGACAGCCTACCTGGATATAGTATTCTTGGTTGCATATTTTTCTCGTTTAGTGCTCTGAATATATCATACCAGTCCTTTCTGGCCTGCCAGGTCTTTGTGGATAGGTCTGTTGCCAATCTCATGTTTCTACCATTGTAGGTTACAGACCTCTTGTCCCAACCTGCTTTCACAATTTTCTCTTTGTCTCTGAGACTTATAAGTATTACTATTAGATGTTGACCTATTTTTATTGATATTGAGGGGGGTTCTCTGTGCCTCCTGGATTTTGATGCCTGTTTCCCTCAAATTAGGGAAGTTCTCCACTATAATTTGCTCCAATATACCTTCTGCCCCTCTCTCTCTTTCTTCTTCTTCTGGGATCCTAATTATTCTAATATTGTTTCATCTTATGATATCACTTATCTCTCGAATTCTGCCCTCATGATCCAGTAGTTGTTTATCTCTCTTTTTCTCAGTTTCTTTATTTTCCATCATTTGGCCTTCTATATCACTAATTAATTCTCTCTTCTGCTTCATTTATCCTAGCAGTTAGAGCCTCCATTTTTTATTGCACCTCATTAATAGCCTTTTTGATTTTGACTTGGTTAGATTTTAGTTCTTTTATTTCTCCAGAAAGGGATTCTCTAGTATCTTCCATGCTTTTTTCAAGCCCAGCTAGTATCTTTATAACCGTCATTCTGAACTCTAGTTCCAACACCTTACTAATGTCTGTATTGATTAGTTCCCTGGCAGTCGATACTGCCTCTTGCTCTTTTTTTTGAGGTGAGTTTTTCCATCTTGTCATTTTGTCCACAGGAGAATAGATGAATGAAAGAACAAAATGCTAAAAGGATAACAACAACCACAGAAAAATATACACTAAACAAATCAGAAGAAACTTGAAACTGGGGAGAAAAGAAAGGCAAAGAAAAAAAAAAGAAAAAGAATATGATCAGGCTGGTGAATAGATCAGAGCCACACACTAGATTTTGGGTGTATTTTGGTCTGTTAGAAGAAACTGCCTCCCAAAATTTTAAAGAAAGAAAAATCTATATATGTACAAAAATAAGGTTAAATACAATGAAGGGATGGAATATGACTATAAAGATGAAAATTATAAAAGATTTTATAAAAGGAATTGATAAGTAAAGTAGTTGGTTGAAAAAAGAAAGAAGAAAAATTAAAAAAAAAAAAGGAGAGAATGTGATCAGGCAGGAGACTAGAACAAAGCCATACACTAAAGATTTAGGGTATATTTTGGTCTGTTAGAAGAAACTGTATCCCAAAATTTTAAAGACATAAAAACTTATATATATACAAAAAATAAGGTTAACTACAATGAAGGGATAGAATATGACTTTAAAAATGAAAATTTAAAAAGATTTAAAAAAAAGAATTAGTAAGATGTTGGTTGAAAGAGGGAAAAAAATTCAAAAAGTAAAGAAAAATATAAAGAAAATTTTAAAAATTAACCTTGAAAGACTAAAGCATCATGGGGAAAAAAAGCAATAACTCTATGTGCTGTATTCCCTTAGTGCTGGAGCTCTACAGTTCTCATTGATCAGTACACTTGGTCTTGGCTGGCTATTCTTGCTGATCTTCTGGCAGGGGGGGTCTGTTGCAGTGGTTCTCAAATGTCTTTGCTGGAGGCAGAATTGCACCACCCTTGTCAGGGGCCGGGCTAAGTAATCTGCTTGGGTTTGCTCTTGGTAACTTTTGTTCCCTGAAAGCTTTCTATACAGCTTTTGAGGATGAGAATTAAAATGGCGGCCTCCCAATCTCCACCCTGGAGGACTGAGAACTCGGGGCCCCACTCCTCAGTGAGCCCCCAGAGAAAAGCAGTCAATCACTCCTGTCTCCCCAGTCTCCGGGCACACTCTGTGCTCACCCAGCCTGTGACTGAGCATTTCTATCTCTGGCACAGGACCCCATTTGGAGTCTCCAAACCCAGCAGATCCTGTGGTGCGCTCCCATGCAGCTCCTCCTGGGGGAGGAATGGGAGTCTCCCCGGATCTGCCGCCTGTTGGGTCCCTGCTGGAAGAGCAGTGGCCTGACTGTGCGCGGATCACAGTTTATGGCAATCCCAAGCTGCAAGCCCACTCCTTGGCTCCGTCTCTGCAGCTGGCTTCCCCACTCCAGTACCTGGGAGCTCTGCCACACTCAGGCACCCCCAGTCTTTCTGTGATCCCGAGGGTCCTGAGACCACACTGTCCCAGCGAGTGTTCCATCCCACCCCCCACCCCCTGCTTAGCCACTGGAGCCACGTCCCTCAGCGGAGCAGACTTCTAAAAGTTCTGATTTTGTGCTCTGCTGCTTTATCTCTTGCCAGTAGCAGACTGAGGAGGCTCCCTCCCCCCCTCCCCCCCGCAGTCTATCTTCCCACATATTGCCTCAGATTCACTTCTCTGCATGTCCTATCTTCCAGAAAGTGGTCGCTTTTCTGTTCGTGGAGTTGCTGCTATTCTTTTCTTCAATCTCCTGTTGAGTTCGTGTTTAGAATGGTTTGATAACTATCTGGCTGAATTCCTGGGACCAGACAAAATTTAGGTCTCCTACTCCTCCGCCATCTTGCTCCTCCCCATCTATGATGTTTCAAGATAGTGATTGTCCCTGGGGGAAAAAAAAGGCTTAAATGTGCCCCCACCCTTTCTGGAGCTCTCTATAGTCGATCCACCAAAATTCCACAAATCCTGATTTAATGAAATCAAAATAACTAAGCTGTAGTTCACTATGTAGTGATCTTTCCATTCATTCATGTGCTGAAGACACAATGATGAACAGAAGACAGTCCTAGAATCCTAAGGGAGACAGACATGAACAGTAACAGAAATCTGATTAGAGCTCTAACTAAGATTTGTACAAGGCACTGTGGGATCCGAGCTGGTGCATCCTACATCTGTCTGTGGGTATTCTGAAAGTTGTCCAAGGAAGATAGGAACTGGGCAGGAAGTTGAAGGATGAATGGGTTTCTCAGGCAGGCAAGGGCAGGAGAGCACTCAAGTTCATGCTCAAGAGTTTGAAAGGCAAAATACAACCCACCTTGACCGCAGGATGCAAGAGACAACAAGCATCTGACAAATGCATGAAAAATCAAATTATAAACCCCAGGAACATTTTCAGTATTGTCTTTTGGAATGTTCACTGGCAAGACTGTAAAGTCCGAACAGTAAGGGAGGAGACTAATGGCAGAGAAGCAGTTAAAAAATGTCCACGTAAACCCAGTGAAAAATGATGAGGGCTTGAACTCCTTTCTTGGAACTGGCTTTTTTGGTTCAATTCTCTCTCGGTAGGACTTGTCCATGATTTGACTAACCTCAGAAGTCATCAAACCCAGATCATCTGACTCCAAATTTCAATTCTATAATTTCTGGGCCCCTTCTCAGGCAATGAGCCCTGGTGGGGCAGGAAGGAGGCTTTGATGTCTATGGCTCTGGTAAACACCACAGGGGTTGCTAAGCTGTCTTAAGTCAATTACTTCTAAAACCTGATGAAAGCTATGGATCTTTTAACTCAGAAATTACATATACACAAATTTTAGTGCCCAACATATCTCCAAGAGTGACTGAGACTCAGGCTTTTACATTTAACTAGATTTGGTAGATATTGTAGGGAACAGTATTTTAAGTGCTTCCAAAGATTTAAGGTTTCACCCAGTGAGGAATCACTGATCTAGGTGTACTTAAAAACAGCTAAATTTTTATTTGAAATACAGATGCCTGCTTTTTAATTATTAAGTAAGCTTTGGTTATGTTGCTTCATTAATAAATCATATGTTCTAAAATGTCTCAAAATTTAGAACTAACTCAATTATTATTATTCAGTGGGGGACACACTGTATTGGATTCAGTATGGCATGGGATTATACAGAGGATGATTTACTAATCACAAAACTAGATTCTATGTTAATGAAGCCATAATAAAAGGCTCCTTTACTGAGCCCAATAGTAAGTGGTCAGAATGTGGCTGTTGCCGCTTTTCTCCTGGTCCAACAATGAACCTGACCCTGCCCCATCGTTAGCTACAACACTAAGGCTTTTTCAAGCCACCCAGGAAGTAGCAATGATACTTGCCCTGACCCCAGAGGTTTATACTCCAATGCAGGTCTCTGTGGACTAATATAACATGAAGAAAAGAGATGGGAGTAATAATTACAAGTTTTGCTTATGTGTCCTCTGTGGTGTTCATAAATCAGCACACATTTCCTGAGTGTCTGCTATAAGCTGGGCAGTGTGGTAGACACAAAGGCTACAGCAATGGGAAGAAAGGAGGAGCACGCACAGTATAGCAGAGGGAAGACACTCCTGTAGCACAAGTCCTAGAGAGGTGAGGAAGCATCTCCTGCACATGGTCATCTTGGGAATGCAGACTAGACATATCAGTGAAGAATGGATGGATGGAAACTGATGTGCTAGCTCCCCAAACCAAAAGCACCAAGTAAACCAAACATTTACTTCCAAGGCAGTATTCCAGAAGGGAAAGATCTTCGTGTTGGGGGGGGGGGGGGGGGGGGGGAGCTAGGTCTGCATGATGCACATGAAAGAGAGGTTATGCTTACATACAAATGTACCTGCATGTGGCAACAAAAATAACAGAGGCTTGAACTAGATAGAAGTTTGTTTTTCTTTTATACGAAAGTCCAAGCTGGTAAGAAATTTCTGTTTTTGCAAATTCATCTGTGACCCAGGCTCCTACTATCTTATTGCTCTGGCATTCCTGGGATGTTTTGTTCACATGATAAAAGATGGCTTATCATTATATCCACACTCTAAGCAGCCGCATGGAAGAAGAAAGAGGAATGTACCACCTCACTTCAATAACATAGCTCAGAAATGGCACACAACCCTAATATTCCATTGCCCAGAACTTAATTATATGGGCACACCTAGATGCAAGGGAAGTGGGGAAATGTGTCCAATTAAAAATTATTGTAGAAGAAGAGGAGAAATAAAGATATTCACTTATTTTTTTTTAACTCAGCCTCCACGTTTGGTGGAGAGAAGAGCTATATTCACCTCAAGATTAAGTCAGTGAAAACTAAACTCTCCAGTTTGAGAAGCACAAAATAGATTCATAATGCCAGGCATCAAGATCCCTGATCTTTTGGACCAGAATATTGGAAAGCACTGAAAGTGACCAAGTTCACAGAGATACTGGAGACCGTGCAAAGACTGAGGCTAAATAAGCACATGGATTAAGACAAGGTTATCCTACAAGATCAAGAGCAACCACAGAGGAGGGAGGGCAATAATGGTGGGCCACCAGCTGCAGGGGCTGCTGAAGCTATATGATAAACAGCAATGCCCAACACAAGGGCAAACAATCAGCAATAGACCTCAAGGAGGTGGTGGTTGCCCTGGGATCTAACAGGGAAGGGGCATTCGAGTCTGGACATCCAGTCAGAGAACTGCTTGAAACTTTGATTGAGGGTCCTTTTATTGATGTATTTATTTAGCAATGCTACCAACACCTAGATGGTGTGGATGTAGCACTTATCTGTATGAGAAGCAGCTGATGGAGAAGAAACCATTCAGAAAGTCTGAATTGTGCTAATGACTCTCGCACATAACCAGGACATATATACCAACTATCCTCATAGAATTTGAGTGTCCTAAGTTATATTTATTCAAAACCATACATGTTTTGCTTCTTAGTAGTTTGGTGCTGCATTAAATGATAAGGGGACACAGTTTGGGAGACTAAGTTTCATCTCCTGACTTCCTTTCTGCTAGCACAGGCAAGTTATTTAGGATCTCTGAACCTCAATTTCTTCCTTACATTAAAAGTAAAAGTTAATTTGAGGAAAATGAATACCTTCTCAGTACTAAATCTTCTCATTCATTTTATATCCCTTAGTAAAGTTTTCTTTGTATCACATTTCTTGTTCACTACATTCCTGGGTATTATATAATTTTGTTGCTTTGATGCCAGAGATCTTGTTCTTAATTACATTCACAAGTATACAAAAAAATTAATGATGACTTGTATGTATATTTTTGTAACTGGCCACTGTAGGAAATTCTTTTATTAGTTCTAATAACTTTGTAGCCGATTTTCTTGAATTCTTTAGGAAACTGTCACCTACATTTAATAAATATTTATTTGAATGAATGAGTCAACTGAGCTGGCCCTATATTTTCAATGCTCGTCACTAGTCCTATTGGAACCAAATTTCTGCATTCTTTAGACCACATTTGATTCATATTTCAATTGTCTTATTAATGTCTCCAAGTAATTTTCCATAAGAATATATGAATGATATATTCTCTAAGTTATTACATATTTGAGAACATAGTCATTTTGCCTTTGTCTTAAAACCCAATAAATATTGATCCATTATCTTTGGGTATCTAAAGTTTCATAGGATGTCTTACTAGACTATAAGTTCCATGAAGGCAAGGATCTATGGTGGCTAACTTTCAAGCACAAAGCAGAGTAACTGCAATATCATAGGCACTTTTATTAGTCAGCTTTTGCTTAGTTATGCTGCTGTAACAGATAAGCCTAATAGTTCTAACCAATGAAAGTCTATTTCTCAATCACATTATGTGTCAGCAGCAGGTAGGCTGAAGCTCTAACCGCAGTTATAGGTCTCTTTACATATTTTTTATCCCACAATCCAATAGAATAGATCCTGTTTGGACATTTTTTCCTAGCAGAAAGGAAAGGACAATGGCAGAACCACATATAAATCTCACTTCTGAATCTTCTACTCAGATGCAGCATGTAACACCTCAGCTATATTCCATTAACCAAAGGAAGTCACATGGCCAAGGATGACATCAATGGGGAGGCACACTTCTCCCACAGGGAATCATGTCAAGTCACACAGCACAAGCAGCAATGTATTAATCCTCTTATAGACAGGACAGCAAATTCAGAACAATAACACATCACATTCTTCACAAATACTTGTTGAATAAATACGATTGCATTTTTTTTAACCCTGCCTGGACACTCAGTGGATTTTTTTCTTTATTCCTAAAAATCCAATATATCATTAGACTGTATCTGGGAATGGATCTCCATTCATCTAGTCTGGCCCTTAGTGAATATTTTCTTATCTCTTGACTTATGTTTTTGGTGGGATTTTTTTTCTTTTGTTTTGTTTTCAATCTTAGGAAAATGTACTTCTATCCTTTTTCCCCCCTCGTTTTTGCTTTTACACTCCACTTTTTTCTTTCTTTTAAGTCTTGTTACAAGTGTAGTTGATATCCTGTGTCTATCTATCCCCACCTAGATTATCTCTTCTTACAAAGTTTGAATATCTTCACTTTTCTCTGAGCTGTAGGAATTTTACTCCAGGAGCTACCCGACTCCTAGATCTACTTTCTGTTAGGGTCATCAGTGTTCACTGTTTTATATAATAGATTTATTTAAGTTCTATTTATGATTATCTTACCTTGAGAGGATGAGAAACAAAATCATATGTCAGACTGTATAGGGCATTTTTCAATAGGTTATTGTATTTTTTTCCCTCAAGGGGGGAATTAAAATAAAAATCATATGACCATGTCTATGTTAGCTATTAACTGTTTTAGTTTTAAATGTGCAATAAATCACAGAAACCCAGCTAGATATATGTTTTTATTTTGATTATAAGTAGAGGCCTTTTAATCCCATTTTGTCCATTGTTCTAGGACAATTAACGATAGCTCCTATTTTCATTCCCAGAAGGGTCCTGGTTTGGAATATAAATTATACGATCACACTAATCATTAGTCGACCTTTGTCTCCTTATGAAAACAAAGAAGTTAAGAATAATTAGGCCCCACCCCTCTGATTACCCTTAGGAGGATCTAAGTTATTAAAAAAACAATTTCTTGCTTCTGATGTTACATCCTTAAGGACATTTAACCGGTGCAAATCTGGACCTGTTTTGATGAACAAGAGCAGAGAAGGGAAGTATTACAATAAGGGCTAATCTACAGACAATGGGATTGCTGCTCTACACATTTAATGCAATCCCTATCAAAATACCAACCACTTTTTTCAAAGAAATGGAACAAATAATCCTAAAATTTGTATGGAACGAAAAAAGACCCCGAATAGCCACAGGAATGTTGAAAAAGTAAAGCAAAGCTGGTGGCATCACAATTCCGGACTTCCAGCTCTATTACAAAGCTGTCATCATCAAGACAGTATGGTACTGGCACAAAAACAGACACATAGATCACTGGAACAGAATAGAGAGCCCAGAAATGGATCCTCAACTCTATGGTCAACTAATTTTCAACAAAGCAGGAAAGAATGTCCAATGGAAAACAGACAGTCTTCAATAAATGGTGTTGGGAAAACTGGACAGCCACATGCTGAAGAATGAAACTGGACCATTTTCTTATACCACACACAAAAATAGACTCAAAATGGATGAAAGACCTAAATGTGAGACAGGAATCCATCAAAATCCTTGAGGAGAACACAGGCAGCAACTTCTTCAACCACAGCCACAGCAACTTCTTTGGAACTTCATCAAGATAAAAAGCTTTTGCACAGCAAAGGAAACAGTCAACAAAACCAAAAGACAACTGACAGAATGGGGGAAGATATTTGCAAAGGACATATCAGATAAAGGGCTAATATCCAAACTCAACACCCAAAGAATAAATAATCCAATCAAGAAATAGGAGGAAGACATGAACAGACATTTCTGCAAAGAAGACATCCAAATGGCCAACAGACACATGAAAAAGTGCTCAACATCACTGGGCATCCAGGAAATACAAATCAAAACCTCAATGAGATACCATCTCACTCCAGTCAAAATGGCTAAAATTAACAAGTTAGGAAATGACAGATGTTGGCAAGGATGTGGAGAAAGGGGATCCCTCCTACACTGTTGGTGGGAATGCAAGCTGGTGCGGCCACTCTGGAAAACAGGATGGAGGTTCCTCAAAAAGTTGAAAATAGAGCTACCCTACAACCCAGCAATTGCACTACTGGGTATTTAGTTCAAAGATACAAATGTAGTGATCCGAAGGGGCACATGCACCCTAATGTTTATAGCAGCAATGTCCACAATAGCCAAACTGTGGAAAGAGCCTAGATGTCCATCAACAGATGAATGGATAAAGAAGATGTGGTATATATATACAATGGAATATTATGCAGCCATCAAAAAAGTGAAATCTTGCCATTTGCAACGATGTGGATAGAACTAGAGGGTATTATGCTAAGCGAAATAAGTCAATCAGAGAAAGGCAAGTATCATATGATCTCACTGATATGAGGAATTTGAGAAACAAGACAGAAGATCATAGGGGAAGGGAGGGAAAAATAAAACAAGATGAAACCAGAGAGGGAGACAAACCATAAGAGACTCTTAATCTCAGGAAACAAACTGAGGGTTGCTGGAGTGGAGGGGGGTGGGAGGGATGGGGTGGCTGGGTGATGGACATTGGGGAGGGTAAGTACTATGGTGAGTGCTGTGAATTGTGTAAGACTGATGAATCACAGACCTGTACTCCTGAAACAAATAATACATTATATGTTAATAAAAAAAATTTTTTTTAAAGAATGGGATTGCTGCATTTCATTAATGCATTCACACTTTCCTGGTTTCTGCAGATGAGAAAAAACAGGATTGTAATGGAGCAGATCCATCACCAAACCATATCCATCCCATTGGTAGGGAAAGTATTTGCTTTCTGTGGTATTTGTCTAGCCAGGGACTGTGATGCATCTTCCTTCTGTGTTCACAACACTGAACAACTAGGATTCTTTTTTCTTTTGTTAAGTTTATGTTTTATCTAAGTTATCTGGATAAACTTTCAGGAAGGCTTGTGGGAAGTGAAATATGC
Organism: Neomonachus schauinslandi; assembly: GCF_002201575.2. Lineage (NCBI taxonomy): Eukaryota > Metazoa > Chordata > Mammalia > Carnivora > Phocidae > Neomonachus > Neomonachus schauinslandi. The sequence continues at coordinate 152,202,301 of NC_058403.1, forward strand.
AGTCAGTAAGTTATTTGGGTTAGTCTAGAAGTCATACTGTGATATCCTTCATTAAGGATTTTTCTAAATACTCCACCATATTTTTTTTTATTTCTAAGAACTCTCCTGTTTCCATGAAAGATAATTCTTTCATGATTCTCTACTTACATTTTATTGACTTAATGCCCCTCTGATTTCATTGAATTCTATTATTATTTATCTATTAATAGCAGTAAATTTGTTGAAAAGGGACTATTTTTTTTGTTTGTTTGTTTGTTTTTTTTTTTTTAAAGATTTTTTATTTATTTATTTGACAGAGAAAGACACAGCGAGAGAGGGAACACAAGCAGGGGGAGTGGGAGAGGGAGAAGCAGACTCCCTGCCGAGCAGGGAGCCCGATGCGGGACTCGATCCAGGGACTCCAGGATCATGACCTGAGCCGAAGGCAGTCACTTAACCAACTGAGCCACCCAGGCGCCCCGAAAAGGGACTATTGATATCCTAAATTTTTTATTACTGATTTTATAGACAGATAGATGGAAAATTAGATATATGATAGATGATACATAGATAGATAGATAGAGATTTAGAAATAGTTGCAAATTCCTACTGGGTATTTACCCCAAAGATACAAATGTAGGGATCTGAAGGGGTATGTGTACCCCGATGTTTATAGAAGCAATGTCCACAATAGGAAAACTGTGGAAAGAGCCAAGATGTCCATCGACAGATGAATGGATAAAGAAGATGTGGTATATATATACAATGGAATATTATGCAGCCATCAAACGGAATGAGATCTTGCCATTTGCAATGACGTGGATGGAACTGGAGGGTGTTATGCTGAGCGAAATAAATCAATCAGAGAAAGACATGTATCATATGACCTCACTGATATGAGGAATTCTTAATCTCAGGAAACAAACTGAGGGTTGCTGGAGTGGGGGGTGGGGTGGGAGGGTTGGGGTGGCTGGGTGATAGACACTGGGGAGGGTATGTGCTATGGTGAATGCTGTGAATTGTGCAAGACTGTTGAATCACAGATCTGTACCTCTGAAACAAATAATGCAATATATGTTAAGAAAAAAAAAGAAGAAGAAGATAGCAGGAGGGGAAGAATGAAGGGGGGGAAATTGGGGGCGGGGGAGACAAACCATGAGAGACGATGGACTCTGAAAAACAAACTGAGGGTTCTAGAAGGGAGGGAGGTGGGAGGATGGGTTAGCCTGGTGATGGGTATTAAAGAGGGCACGTTCTGCATGGAGCACTGGGTGTTATTCACAAACAATGAATCATGGAACACTACATCAAAAACTAATGATGTAATGAATGGTGATTAACATAATAATAAAAAATTTTAAAAAAAAGAAATAGTTGCAAATTCTATATATACATATATTGAGGAGGTTTTAAAATGTTTACTCATTCTTATGTGGTGGTAGGAAGTCTATGTCTATTTAGTTTTAGTAGCACCTGACCTAGCTGCTACTGAAGGTTCTATGGCTCAAATATATTAGTGTTTAAATCTTTAGGAAAATATCAGAAGAAAAAGGAGAGGGTTCAATTTATTGAAAAAAAAAAGTCTTCTGAGGGACTGAGTGGGGTATTTTCGTAAATACAGGCAAAACAAAGCAGGCTTGGGCAAAAAACATCCTTTTGGGCTAAACATTCTCTCCATCCCTTGAACCTTTTCTCTCTTCCCCACACATTCCACCTAGTCAAACAGAAGGAAGCCCACCAAGACAATATCTGCCTCCAATACCTGTCTAGTGTCCCCATGACCTTCAGCTTATCATCTACATTCCAGGCCATCTGGGGTGCCATCTTGGGATTGTTCCCACTGTATAGATCCTTGCAAAGCTTGGTTTGTAAATCTAATATGATCATAAATTCCCCCCCCCCACACACACACACACATCCATTGCTGATAACCAGTTCTCATTATCAATTCAGTCAAGAGGAATTTATTTACAGAGCTGTTTTATTTTGTTTGCCAGAGGTCTTCTTAACTTCTTAGTTAGGTTATTCTTCTCAATAGGGAATATGGGAATTTATCAGTTCTTCCTTCTCATCTCTGTCATTTCTTGTCAAAAATCCTTCAAGTTTTAGGGTGACACCATTTGCTAATTCATAGCCATGACATAGGGATTTCTTTGTTATTGAGTCATATCCATGGATATGTGGAAAACTGCAAAGAATTGGTCCTGTGGACTAAGATGTCTATCTGGAACAGAAGTTGGGAAAAATTCATTTTTCTGTTCCATTTTCATGAGTTCAATCCACTCCAGTATGCAGATATTTCAGTGAGTGCCAAAGCAATCCAATGGAAACTTCCTAAATCACATGAGATGGCAAAATGATCTCTTATCTGAGACTTTTGGTAGACATCCCTTCTTTCTAAAGCTCTAACTCGTATCTCCAAGGTCACTAACTCAATCACTACGGAATCAGTAAGTAGGGAACACTAAGTAACTGAATTGACTTTGCCAATGTGGCAGTACTGAGAGTTTTCCTCTCTAAATCTTGCCTTGGCTCTGGAAGCAAGTGCCCTTTTATTTAAGGTACTGAGGCCACAATTGTTGGAATGTGTGTTCTAAACAGCTCCTTTGTGTAATAACTCCTTTGTTTACCTGTGATTCAACTTTGGAATCATTGTCAATGCGGATTATATCATGAACATTATATTTGGGGTACTCTATGTATATAGGCAATTCTTATCACATTGCTGCTAGGTCTGTTGGGGAGGTAGGTTTAGGGGTGAAAGTAGGAGGCACAGTGTGGTCATTAGTGGCTACTGTCTTTGTTTTTAATTCTGTTTAGCCACTAAGAAAAATACTGACAATTTAAGAGCTTCAACTGAACAGCGAGTTGCAAAAAAAGATATGTGAGTTTACTTGAGTTACTTTTAACTTTGAGCTCTGCCTACACACACCTGCTGAAAGTGTGGACAAGAGGGAGGACATGTGGTGACAGTCGTTGGGCTGAGAGACCTCAAAGGAACCTAAAAGAAGCTTAAGGGCTCTGGGATCCCCTTAAGGGAATTGCAAAGTTTGTGAAAATGCTTCATCCAGGTGTCTTTCTTCTATTTGGGACATACAAGCAATCAGAAGAAAAACAAAGTGTAATTGCATTTTCAGTAGGAAGCAGGAATGTGCAGACCTTCAAAACAGACTATCCCCACTCAAAAAATCAGCAAGCTATGCATATTAATATTGAAGAGATTAAAGCCTAAAGAGGCCAACAGCTCTATTCTCAATTAGGTAACCAGTTCATGGAAGTGATAGAAGTAGGACATGTGTGTTCTAATTTCCACCCCGTGTCCTCATCACCCTACATACCCTTCTCCACATTACTCAATAATCAAAGATGATTGCCCATGATGGTCTCAGTAGGCATGTGATACTTCATTTGGTAAGACTGACAATTTCCAAATCACCTGTGCTAGAAACTTTGAACGTTCTTTGATTTGCTTCTATTTCATCCCTCTGATCACTGAGGAGGGATTAAAGCTTTCATATCTACCTCCTCCATTCCTTTCCCTACTTCAGGCCTTCAGCGTTTGGGACCTGGCTTCCTACAATGGCACCTTAATGCACTCCTTTCTATCAGCCTCTCACTTTTCCAATTCTGTACACTACCAATAGGTTTATCTTTCTCTCAAGTGATTTGGATCATTCTCTTCCTGAATACCTGTTCTGGATTCTCATTGCTTACAGAATCTCATCAAAAATCCTTAGCACAGGCTCTCAGAGTCTGAACCTAAAATGCTTCGCTGGTCTCATCTCCCACAATTTTTCTTTACCGACTATGTACTCCTGGCAGTAGGGCCTGCCAGGCTTTTCCAGAAAAAAAAAAGCCATGCATGTTGACCTCCTTTTAATGCCCTGGGGCTTGATAGATACTGATTCTTCTCTTTGGAATACTATGTTTTTCTTCTTAAATTATCACAATTTGAAACAATATAGTTAATTGAGTGCAAATGAACAAAAGAATGTTGAATTCAGTACCTGTTCATTCCAATTTGTTTATATTCCACAATTTATTCTTCCAATTCCTCTAGATGATTAGTTCCAGAGACCATAGAACCCCACCCCTATGTCATATACCTTCCTATAGAAGAATGCTTACCTGTTATGCCCCTAGTGCTGTGATATCCCACAAACAAGTCGCTGTTAGAGCATCCTGAGCTAATGGGCATGTAGCCTGCACACCACATTTTCCTATCACTGCATACTCATCTGAAGGAAAATAATCAGGGTCATCAATACAATGAGAGTCTTGTCCATGCCAACCTGCCACCACTAGTCCTCTCCCAAAAGCCAAATGTATATCCAAAATAAGGCCCTCAGCCAGTTATGCACAATGCCAAGAGAGGCTATACTTGTCTTAGGACTGAGTTCTAATAACCCAGCTAGAGGGTCTCAGGAAGAGAAACTGTCCAAAAGTTTGGTGCTAATTTTTCCAGGGATCCCCTGGGCCACTTCCAGAGTAAGAGTCCTTGAGAAGCAAGAGTTCTGAGAAAGTAATAGTCCTCTTAAGGTAAAGATCCTCATGGAGAAAGGTCTTAATGGAGGCAATATTTAATGGAGAATATGGCCTCTTGGGAGGACTAGTACTCATACGGAACAGGTCCTCATGGGAAAAGGCCTCTTTAGGGGTAGGGTCCTCATGGAAGAAAGGTTCTCATGGGTGAAGGATCCTCATAAAGTGAGGGCCCTTAAAGGGAAAGGTCTCATGAACAAATGTCCTCATAGGGAAGGATCCTCATGGGGAAGGATTTTGTTGGGGGAAGGGTCCTCCTTGTTTTAGGATCCCTACAGGAGAAGGATGCTCATGGGGAGAGTTCCCTCAGTGAAGAGCTTGTATGAGTTTTGTTTCCTGGACTTATGGCTTTTCTTCTACCAGGACTCTTCTCCATGTGACCTTCCTAAGAAAAGCGGAAGATGTGAGGACTCCATGCTTAAGAAGAAAAGCAAGGATTAAGAAGTCCTCATATCAGTGAGATCATATGATACTTGTCTTTCTCTGATTGACTTATTTCACAGGACTTCTTAATCTCAGGAAACAAATTGAGGGTTGCTGGAGTGGTGGGGGGTGGGAGGGATGGGGTGGCTGGGTGATAGACATTGGGGAGGGTTTGTGCTATGGTGAGCACTGTGAATTCTGTAAGACTGTTGAATCATAGACCTGTACCTCTGAAACAAATAATACATTATATGTTAAAGAAAAGAAGAAGAAGAAGAAGATAGTAGGAAGGGAAAAATGAAGGGGGGGAAATCGGAGGGGGAGACAAACCATGAGAGACTACGGACTCTGAGAAACAAACTGAGGGTTCTAGAGGGGAGGGGGGGAGGGGGATGGGTTAGCCTGGTGATGGGTATTAAAGAGGGCACATATTGAATGGAGCACTTGGTGTTATACGCAAACAGTGAATCATGGAACACTACATCAAAAACTAATGATGTAATGTATGGTGATTAACATAACATAATAAAATTAAATTTAAAAAAAGAAGAAAAACAAGGAATCTAATAATAACAAATGTACATTGAACACCTACTATGTACCAAGCAAGCCTGATCCCCTTTACATTACTAGTTCAATTAATCCTTACAAAAGTCCCAGGAAGTAGGTACTATTATCATATCTATTTAATAAGGATGAAACTAAAGAACAAGGCTAAGTACCCTGCCTGAACCATACAACTGGTAAGTAGTAGAACCAGAGCTTGAATCTAAAACCTAGCTTCTTACCCAATACACTAACTTACAGTTAAGGCCAAAGGCCTTACATTGTTCTGCCTCAGAAAGAAGTCAGAGGTTATAATCCTGGAATCAGGACCTCACAGTTCTATAGGGTTTATTGCTTTCCTATTCTCTTAACTCTGAGGTACCTTCTGCCCAGAGGAGTAAATAATAAAACTCTTAAAACAGAAAAGTTTGAGCATTTGTTCAGGAGAGCTAGAGAGACTGATTTCTCACACACCCAGTCTCTGGAATATGAAAACCCAAAGCTGCAGTAGGAAGTGGCTATTATTGAGAAACAAAATCTGGATAGGTCCTTGAAGGACTGGTATAAGAAAAGAGTCAGCTCAAGGAGCTGATTTGGGCCTGAAGAAGAAGAAAATTCCCAAGGGTCCTCAACCCTCAGCAGAAGTTCCTGTGACATGCAGAACTCCAAAATAAACCCAACCTTGAGACACTGACTGGGGTCTGTGGTGGAATGATCAGCACTTGCACCTGGTCACCAGCCTAGGAAACAAAACTCTGCCTTTAGATTTGGACTGTGCTCCTGCCTAGACCTTGCCTAAATTGTAATCCTAAATGTTGCAGAAACAGCACACGAATCTTCTCTATTTCAAGTCTGGCCAATGTACTTCCTGAGACTCCTAACCCAATGAGACATCCAGACGTAAAGCAAAGAGAAGGCAGGTGGAACCACCAACAGAACAAAAAGGCAACCTACTGATTGGGAGGAGATATATGCAAATGATATATCCAGTAAGGGGTTAATATCCAAAATATATAAACAATTTATAAAATTTAAAACCAAACCCACAAATAATCCAATTAAAACATGGGCAAAGGACCTAAACAGACATTTTTCCAAAGACATACAGGTGGCCAACAGACACATAGAGAGATGCTCAACATCATTCATCAGGAAAATGCAAATCAAAACTACAATGAGATATCACCTCACATTTGTCAGATGGCTAAAATCAAAAACACAAGAAACAACAGGTGATGGTGAGGATGTGGAGAGAAAGGAACCCTCTTGCACTGTTGGTGGGAATGCAAACTGGTGGAAAACAGTATAGAAGTTCCTCAAAAAGTTAAAAATAGAACTACCCTGTGATACAGCAATTGCACTACTGGGTATTTAACCAAAGAATACAAAAACACTAATTCAAATGTATACATGTACCTCTGTGTTTATTTGTTTACTGCAGCATTATTTACAATAGCCAAGATATGGAAGCAGTCCAAACGTTCCCTGGTTGATGAATGGATAAAGAAGATGTGAGGTTCATATATATATTATTCAGCCATAAAAAAGAATGAAATCTTGCCATTTGCAATGATATGAATGGAGCTAGAGAGTATTATGCCAAGTGAAATAAGTCAGAGAAAGACAAATACCATACTTATATGTGGAATTTAAGAAATAAAACAAATGAGCAAAGAGGAAAAAAGAAAAGAGACAAACCAAGAATCAAACTCTTAACCATAGAGAACAAACTGAGGGTTACCAGAGGGGAGGGGGGAAGGGGGAGGGGTGAAATAAGTGATGGGGATTGAGGAGTGCACTTGTCATGATGAGCACCAGGCGATTAAAATAAAAACTTAAAAAAGAATAAAAATAAAAATAATTAAAAATGTTTTAAAATATAATAAAATAAAAATTTAAAACCACAAGACAGACCCTCACAACAGTCAGAATGGCTAGTATCAAAAGACAAGACATAACAAATGTTGCCAAAGATGTGGAGAAAAGGGAACCTTCACATACTGCTAGTGGCAATGTAGATTGGTGCAACCACTGTGGAAAACAGTATGGAGGTCCCTCAAAAAAAAAAAAAAGTAAATAAAAATAACATGATCTGGTAATTTCACTACTAAATTCAAAGACAATGAAAACACTAATTTGAAAAGATATATGCACCCCTAAGTTTATTTCAACATTATCTACAATAGTCACAATATGGAAACAACCCAATGTTCATAGGATTAAGAAGATGTAAGATACATACACACACACAAACATATATGGTATATTACTAAGCCATAAAAAGGAATGAAATCTTGCCATTTGCAACACAACATGGATGGACCTAGAGGGTATTATGCTAAGCAAAATAAGTCAGAGAAAGATGAATACCATATGACTTCACTTACATGTGGAAACAAAACAAACAAAAAAGACTCTTAAATACAGGGAACAAATTCATGATTATGAAAAGGGGGGGTAGGTGAAGAAGATTAAGGGATACCAACTTCCAGTTATAAAATAAGCCATAGGAATGAAAAGTACGGCCTAGGGAATATAGTCAATAATATTGTAATAACATTGTATGGTGATAGACAGTGACTACACTTATCCTGGTGAGCACTGAGTAATGTATAGACTTGTTGAATCCCTATGTTGTACACCTGAAACCAATATAATACTGTGTGTCAACTATATACTTCAGTCATTAATTAATTAATTAATTAATTAATTGAGAGAGAGAAAGCAGATGGAAAGAAAACAAAGGCCAGATGATATCCCAGAAAATCAGTGAAATAAAAGGATTAGCTCTGTGCCACACTAGCCATTGACCGTCAACAACCAAGGGGAGAATTAAGCCCAGGATAAGGCAGAGGACAGATAAAATTGCAGCATGTTTAAAGCCACAAATCCCAAATCTAAGCCATAGACATCTTTGGCTCAACCCTTACTGCAAGTCTCTCCCTATACAAGAATTAAATGACCTCACGTAAAGATGAGTCATAAATGAAAAGGGACCAACTTCACACATACAACAAACAAAGAAACAAAAAAAAAAAAAAGAGGGGGAGAGGATAACAACAAGATGAAAAGCATACATAAAAAAAGAGAAAAGCCATGCAAATGTTTCTTCAGTCTCAAAGAATTACATGTAACTTTCTTTTAAAAAAGGAACTCAAAAAGAAAACTAAGTGTTCAAAGAGCATCAAGAGATTGTAAGATAATAGAAGGAGGAATAAAGTGAGCTGGTAAGGTAGAAATGGAAGAGGAAAATGAAAACAGTACAGAGATTCAAGTCATATTAGAAGCAGAAAACTATTGAATATCTATAACTAAAAATATAGCCAGGTCCCTGGATGACAAAGCTTGGGTAATTGCTCAAACAGTAAGAAAAACAAAATAGGGGTAACTGGGTGGCTCAGTCAGTTAAGCATCTACCTTCGCTCAGGTCATGATCCGAGGGTCCTGGGATCAAGCCCCACATCAGGTTCCCTGCTCAGCGGGGAGTCTGTTTCTCCCTCTGCCCCTCCCCCTGCTTGTGCTCCCTCTCTCTCTCACTCTCTCTCTCTCTCTCTCAAATAAATAAAATCTTTTTTAAAAAAACAGATATTTAAAGGACTATTAAGGGGATGATAAAATAAAAAACAGAAAAATCAATATATACATAATTAATATTCTTAGAAAGAAAAATGAACCAAATATTTATGTACTTTCTGTGTATACTTTATATAGAAAGAGTTCACTTCCACTATGTTTCTATATATTATTGGTTAATATTATTAATAATTATAATATAGATAATATATAATAGAATCATTTTATACATATGTGCATGTGTGTATATTGAATATACATACACATATGCATGCATACTCACAATAGTAGAATAGTATATAAAAACAGTAAAAGTAAACTTGCCTGGGATAAAGAAATATTACACCCTGAGGAATATTGGGGTGGGGGATTGATTGCAAATATCCATCAGTAAATTCTATCCTGATGAAGTCACTGAATATTAGGGATGAAGATAAAATAAACTAGCAACTCAGCCTTCCACTTCTGCACACTAGGTAATTCGGGACAATTCTCCCACTGGACACACAAGAATTTAAAGCACACAGAAATGAAGAAAGAAGAAACCTAAACAAAAACCTAGAGAAACAAGAAGTACTCAAAACAACCTACAGGGGTTTAAGATCATTGAGTTCCCAAACACAAACTTCAAAATAACCATTCCAATATATTCAAGGAGATAAAACACAAGATTGAGGATTTGGGAAGAAAACTAGAAATTATAAAATAGAACTAAATCAAAATTCTTAAACTGAAAATTTCAATTGGCAAAATCAAGAACTTAATGTTCAGGTTTAGACACTGATGAAAAAAAATTGCTGAACTGGAAGCAAGATCAGAAGAAAATATCCAAAGTGAAACATGGGAGACAAAAGGATGAAAATAAAGAAAAAGAGTCAGAAGAAAGTGAGAAATACTGACATGTATGTAATGGAGTCCCAAAAAGAAAGGTTACAGAGAATTATACAGAGCAATATTTGGCAACATTATGGTTGAGAATTTTTCAAAACTGATGATAAAACATCAAGCTACTATAGGTTCAGAAAGGCCTAAGCAGAGTAATAAAAATAAAATAAAATAAAATAAAAAGAACAAATACCCCAGGGTAAAATTAACAAAATAAGTATTCTGGTCCTCTGAAGAGGTAGGTGGATCCCCAGCCAAAGTTGAAGATATGCAGAGACTGTGGAAGGGTTGATTGCTCACCTAAATGGAGGTCTCTGTGAACAGCAGGGCAGGCGTCTCCAGCAGGTCCGAAATGACGCCAGAGGGCAGGGAAAGCAAACTGGCTTGGGTGTGTTACTGTGGCTAGGAGGTAGGGCTAGGGCGAGGGTCCCCTCCTGCAGGCAGAGACTCCTGTGGTTTGAATCTCCCACTGGCACCAAAGGAGGAAACACCCAGGCTTTCTTATCGGCTTCTCCAGATGTGGGCAGAAAGGGAAAAGGGGTATGGGGAGGCTCAAAAGCTGTCAGCAGTCAGACTCCTCATTACATAGAACAATCAGACTGCCTGGTGACTGACTTCTCTTTAGAAGCAATGGAATCAAACAGAAGACAGTGGACTCATACCTTCAAAGCGGGGAAAGCACAATACTATAAATCTAGAACTCAATACAAGCAAAATACACCTGGAGAATGGAGGTGAAACAAAGACAAATAAAAATGGGAAGAATTCATATGCGGCATATCCAGAACACACTTAGGGAAAGAACAAACAATCATCTTCAGGCAGAAAGAAAATCACTCCACGTGGAGGCTCGGAGATGCAGGAAGGAATGAAGAGCAAAAAAAGACCAAATATGTAAGTCAAACAAAATGAATGCCCCCTGTATAAAATAACAATAACAATAATAATTATTATTATTAATTGTGTTTTATTAATAATTATTATTAGTATTGTGTTTAAAACATAAAGTCAACTAAAATGCACAACAATTGCATATAAATTGATAGGAGGTTAAATGGAGTTAAATTTTTTAACATCGTCCAGGAAGAGGGTTATAGTTCCAAATAACATTAGACTTTGACAAGTCAAAGACAGACACTGTAATCTCCAGAGTAATCATCAAAATATAAATATTTAGAAAGAGAAAAATCAGGTGGGCATCGGGGCTGGAAGAGAAAGTCAGACAGGCTTATGGAGTGTGTAATTGTGTGTTGGGGAGGGATTTGGTGAGGTGCTTGTTGAGCTCAGCATTATTCGAGCAACATTTAATACCAGTAGACAATGGTGCAATATCCACAAAGTTCTAAGTAAATAGAAGACATATTCATTAATTGGATACCTAGCCAAGTCACTCTCCAAGTACAAATGCAACTGAGAAATATTCTGAAAGATGCAAGAACTCAGGAAATTTAACACTGTGAGCCTTTCATGAAGAAAATTATTAGAATAATAAAATGAATATAAATAGCAATAAACCAAAGTAAAGAAAATATAATTGCAATGCCTAGGTAAAAGAAATGCTGATGGTGTGTTTTAAATAGGAAAAAAATTGACCACTGTGGGAATCACAGTTAGAGAAAAGGCTGTAAATGTTATAAAACTTGGCAACATTAAAATAACTAATAAAATCGGCAGTGTTAAGGAAATAAGAGAAAAAAGTATGTTTGCTAATTCTTCAACTTTTATAGCAAATATTTCCAAAGATACCTTCCAAAGTTAAAATGTATGGCTCAAACATTATTCCAAACTCATGAATTTTTTTCAAACTAAAAAATCTTTGAAGACTAATATATATTTTATAATAAAGACCTACTTAAGTATAACTGTTTTAATTACAATTTATATTGTATTCTTAGGCAATTCTTCTAAATTTCTGCCTACATACCCAGTTCTTGTTCTCTATTATATGCATAGAGAGATGTCTGAAGTGATTTTCACCAGAACTTTATTGATTATCTCTGGGTTTTGTTTTTTGTTTTGTCTCTGGAGAGTGGAATTTCAAAGAATTTTTGTCTTTCCGTGATCCTTTCTCCATTGCTTGAATGTTTTATGATGAGCAAGTAGTATTTTTAAATAACAAAAGTCATTTTTCTAAAAGAAAGATAAACAACAAAATGAGAGAAATATTTGCAACATATATGACAAGCAATAGGAATATACAACCATATAAACATCACCAGGAGGAAGAAAACATTAGAGGATATTGGTACAGGACATGAAGTCAGTTCACTAAGAAAAAAAAAACAAATATTGGTAGGCAAATAAACAAAATGCTCTACTCCATTAATTATCAAGCACAAAAAACTAGATGGAAATAAGATATAAATATTCATTAATCAGATTGGCAAAAATTAGAAACATTATCAGTCTACGTTTGGTGAATGGCTCCTAGTACTCACTTCTTACACCTTACAGGCATGTAGTTTGGAGAAGAAAAAAGTACTGTGTTTTTTTTCAGTATAGTGAGTTTTAGGCAAAATCAGGACATTGAAGATATATGAGTGGGGGCAATACAGATCCATGCACAGAATTCTTTTCATCTTTTCTTCAAATACACGAAAGCATGTAGTGCGTACTCTTCTGCTCAAATAATGTCTTTTCATGTTTTCTCTTTCCAAATTTTCAATCTTGTCTTTTATCACAAGTTCCTTAAATGAATTTGTGCTACTTTACTGTAATTTCCAACACAGTCTCATTACTTTCAATCACCAAAGGCAACCAGAATTTTCAACTGCTACTCGTCGGTGTATGAAACGGTACAATCACTTTGAAGAACTGTTTGGGAGTTTCTAATAAAGTTAAAATACATGGACACTATACCCCAGAAATTCCACTCCTCACTGTGTACCTGAGAGAACTCAATGTCTATGTCCGTCAACCTTGTGCAGGAATATTCACAGCAGTTTTACTTATAATAGACAAAAATAGAACCCAACCCAATGTCCATCAGTAGGAGCATGAATAAACCAGTTCAGTCAGGTAATGAGAAACCACTCAAAAATTCAAAGGAATGAGCCACTGATAAAACAACAACACACGTGAGCCTCACAGACACTATTTGAGCAGAAGAGTACACACTACATGCTTTAGTGTATTTGAAGTTCTAGAACAGGGACAATGTACCTATGCTGATAAATGACAAAACAGAGGCTATCTTTGGGGAGGGGGCTACTGACTGGAAAGGGACATGAGAAAATGTTCAGGCATAAGAGAAATGTTCTATATCTTAATCTGAGTGTTGGTTACGTAACTACATGCAAAAGTTAAAGTTCTTCTAACCGTCCATTTATGATTTCTGCATGTTACTTAAAGAAATTGTAAATTGTTGACTTGAAAGAAAGGCCATTTGCCCCACCTACAAGGAACAGAACATCAGTGGCTGCCTACACCTCTAAGCCTTACACCTTCTCTACCAACACTTAGTAGATTCCTGGTTGCCTGGGAACCACTGGAGCCTGGGAAGAACCTGAAGAGCTTGGTGGATTCAATCCAAGGAGAGAAAGGGGTGACTGACCTCATTTCATTACTTTGGATGGAGCTGTATCTATGCTGTTTGGTAAAACAGCACAAATGTAAACAAGGTGTAAACTGCTTTCACATCTCATTTAGGGAACAGATGAGGCGTGAAATGCATTTCACAGGCACAAGTACTGGAGGGGTATGCTTAGCATGGTGCAGTGTAGAACATTTGTTCCTCTTCCCTCAGGGATGCTGGATTATTTCTGAACATGGATGCTGTAGGGACAGGAGAAGGGGATGGGGGTGTCAGTGCATGGGGAGGAAGAAGGGCTCTGCTATCTCCTGTACTTGTGACACCTGCCTTCCTTCCTCTGCCTGACCACCTCCTCCACATCTGTTAAAGTCCAGCTCGGGTACCACCTCCCTGCTCACTGCTCACTCTCACTGATTCATGGCTCTCCCCTTGGGTCACCCACAGCACTTGGCTCAGCACACAGATCTGTCACTTATTTCCCTCTGCCTTGTATTACAAGGACAAGGAATGTGTATCATTCTTGTTATCCACGGCTTGAATTCAGTAGTTGCTCAATTAATCCTTAAGGAATGAATGTGAACCGAGGCAGGGGAAATAGGGAGGGAGAATAATGTACCTCAGTATGGCATTTTAGCAGTCAAGTCAAACACCCAAAAGAAATATAAAGTTCCAGGGCGCCTGGGTGGCTCAGTTGGTTAAGCGACTGCCTTCGGCTCAGGTCATGGTCCCGGAGTCCTGGGATCGAGTCCCACATCGGGCTCCCGGCTCAGCGGGGAGCCTGCTTCTCCCTCTGACCCTCTCCCCTCTCATGCTGTTTCTCTCTCAAATAAATAAATAAATAAAATCTTAAAAAAAAAAAGAAATATAAAGTTCCAGAGACAACTCAAAAGCTTAGATGACTTACATCATTTTATACCTCTCAAAGACAAACATGTATACACCCTTCAGGGTAAGCTTATGTATAAAGATAAATGTAGGAGTTATTTTTTTTATTATTAAAGCAATGGTTTGCCCCCTTTTGTAAGAGGAACTTTGATATCTCAGATTGATAAATGTTATATCTCTATCACCTATTCTAAAATATTTGGCTGGTTTTATAGGCCTTTGCCAAAAAACGGCAGATCTTTTTGAAGAAAACAGTTTTGGGCTTACATTCCCAATGCTACTGCCTGATAGCAATTATCTGATAAGTCTCTGTGTGAACTGCAACTTATATACTGAATTTTGTCTCTACTTAAGGTGACCAAATGAGGAAGATTCCAGGCTATAACACACAAAGAAACTATCATACCGAAGATTTTTTATTTAAACAATTCCAGGGACCACCGAGAAATTGAGATGGAGTAACATATTGTGAAACAAATATTTCACTAAGATTTAGAAGATCTGAGATCAAGCCTAGCTTCAACCTTGACCTTGAAAAATTGCTTAACATCTCGAGATCTCCATTTCTTCCTATGCAAAAGGTGACTGATCCTGGGGTACAGTGTACACTCGCCTTATGACCCAATGATTGCTTTCTCCAAGGAATATATCTGACAGGTACCCAAATTTAGATGCACAAAGATATTCATCCTAGCATTGCTTATAAAAGCAGAGAGTTGGAAACAATTTGCAAGCTTCTAAATGTGGGCATGGATCAATAATATTTGCATATGAAGAGGACCCATATACCTACTTAGATGGGTCTCAAAGACAAAAGGTTGAAGGAAAAATGAAAGATGTAGTTTGGAATTCATAGCAAAACAGGATTTAGGTAAAGAAACATGAAATAGAGGAGAATGAGATAGCATTAGAGATGAAAAAGACAAAAATAATGTAAAATATTGAATAAAATAAAAAGAGACTACGTATGAAGTAATGCCAATTGAGAGACATTAAATCTTGGTTTAGCAAAATAGAGACAGAGGAGGATAGGTAACTATTTCTAGGTGAACAAGGTTTTATTTTCCCTGATTATCTCAAGTCAGAGTCAAAACCTTCAAGATTTTCAATGGCCTCATATTTTGACCACATCATCTTTTATATTTGGAAAAAGGTTAGGCCCTTGTGTTTAAATAGATATGCTGCACAATGGAAGTGGCAGATTGTCACGGATTTTACTCAGTATTGACAATCAAGGCCTTTTTTATTGTTAATGCAATGTTAATTGGGACCATGCTAACATTTAATTGATTTTAAGTACAACAGATCATTTGTCAACAAAAGGGGGCAAAAATATTAATTGAAACATATGTGAATGGTTATTTGCCGTGTATAGGAAACATCCCACCACTAAAGTTAATCACAGTGTGATTAATTGATTTTAATTGATTCAAGATGGGTTCCTGTGGCATAACATAAGCCCGTCAATAAAACTTACAATTAAGCCTCATTATGAAAAGCGAAGCCACTAAGACAAGCGGCGATGGGCAGAGCAGCAGCAGGCTGCTTTCCTTATGATTCAGAAGGAAAGAAAGGGCAGCATCACAGGGAGGACAAAAAGGCCCAGAGACTGGGCATCCTGGGAAAGTAGAAGAGAACCTCAGGGAACATACGTGAGCCTGGGAAATGGAAACGGACTGACAGAAGCTCTGGAGATGACAGGGCTGGTAGGAAGCTGGGTCCAGTGGTGGATGGGGAAGGCCAGCAGGACCAGCACCTCTATCCACCAAGTACAGAGATGAGAAAGGCTCTGAAACCCAGTGGGGTATACAGATGTCTGCAGCCGGAGTGTTTCAGAGGCTCTGAAGCATGCTGGAATGGACAGGATCCCACGTCCTGTAAAACAGGAGTGAACTTTCCCTACAAACGGACGTCAAGTTGAATCTTTTGCTAATTAACATGAATGGGGCTCTCAAAGCCTCCAGGGACCTGGGTCTCAGTTGTGACTGCTGTTCAGAATGACAGATGCCCACACGGTACTCCAGGAAGTGTTATCCAGGATGTCCTACAAGGCCAATCCATCTCTTCACTCAGGAAATTGAAGTGTTTGTCACTTGTTTTCACTATACGCAGGGGATATGAGGCCTTCTGTGATATTGTCCCATCAAACTTCTGTGATTTCCTCTCCCTCACCCCATGAGGGAAAGTTAGAACCTGCCAACAAAGTGCTTTTTCCAGGTATTGGGTGTTGAGTATAAAAATTTTTATCTCAGTTTGAATTACTCCCAAAGTACAGCTGTAGCATAATTAATATATTTGGTCATTGTCCCCAGTTCTTGGCAGATTTTCAAAAACCTTGGAATTTCCTGAGTGGGCGGAGTGTCTTTGTTATGCTAATGAGGTGACTCATGGCAGAAGCCCCTATATAGATTCAAGATGGGAGCTGGTCACCAAAAAGACAAACCACACAATTAGAGAATTGGAATTATGGGCCAGCCCAACCTCTGGGGAAGGAAACAGAGCTGGAGATTAAGTCCAATCATGAGTTAATCAATGAGTTAATAATAATTGTTAATCCATAATAATAATACCATAATGAAACTCCAAAAATAACTCTGGATACCAAGGCTCAGTGAGGCTTCCTGGTTGAACATACTGATGGGCAGGATAAATGATGCACCCAGATTGCACAGGAAGAAGACATGGAAACTCTGGTACCCCTCTTAGAGGTTGCCCTATCCATCTCTTCCATATGGCTATTCCTGAGTTACATCCATAATAAAACTGTAATCATAACTATAGCACTTTCAGTGAGTTCTGTGGGATTTTCTAGCAAATTATCAAACCTGAGGGGGTCATGGAAGTCTCTCAATTTATACCCAGTAGGTCAGAAGCAGGTGACCCCAAGGCTTGCAGTTGACATCTGAAGTGGAGTAGTATTGTGAAGTACTTTGTCCTTTACTTGTGAGGTCTATGCCAATACCAGGTAGTTAGTGTCTGAATAAAACCCAGTTGGTGTCAGAGAATTGGTGTCAAAACACAAAAGCTTCAGACAAAAGCTTGGGTGCAGGCAACTTATTTAAGAGGCAGTCTCAAGAAGAAAAAGTAAGGAATGAGACAGAGAAGAGAGAAAAGCTGATCCAGAATGCAGTAATTGCTGGTTACCTCTGTGGCAACTAGGAGTCAGAACTGTTGGGGATGTGTGAAAGAACAAGAGAGAAGACATCTACAAAGACAGGGAGGTCAAGGGACTCCTCCACTGATTCTCTTCCCCAGTTGGTTAAGGGTCGCTCTGGGGAATGGACTTGTTAATTCCTCCACCTCTCTGGTTATAATTGAGGGGTCTCTTTGGCTTCAGAGAAATTCCTGAAGCAACAAAGCAGAGAGACACAGAGGTATAAGCTTGATGCAGTGCCAAAAACATACAAGAATCAGAGGGTCTGAGAGAGGAAGCCATTTAGTGCATGACAAGTACCTGGTACACTCATCAATCTCAAGAGTAATTCTTCATAGAGTAACTCAAGCTGCTTTTTGGAGTAAAATCATAAACAAATCATTCCTAAGGCAGAATTCAAGCTTTAAAATGTTTTCCTTTCCCTGCAGAGGGATGAGCCCAAGGGATTACTTGCAAATAAGTCACTAGGTTCATACCATATGACATTGGTCCCCCTTGCAAGAACTGATTGGATTAGGAATGACACCTGTCCCTAAGAAGCTAATCTGTGGGCTAGCTACAGGACCATGGAAGTAATGTGGGAGAGGGTCATGTTGTCAGTGCTGGAGCTAGAGTGGAAACAAAGGGAGGATGACTGAGTCCTGATAATGAAGGAACCTCCATACTACAAAAATGTACCAAGATGGTCTGAGGCCAGAGTTACCTTGGGTAGAGCAAACATCTAATTCCCAAATTACATTCCAGTATCCACAGAACCCCATGCTACGGCTCTGCTCCTGCAAGAGGCCTTCAGGGCAACTCATGGACAACTTCTTAATACTAACAACTTCACAACAGTCCCATTAATAGAGTTAGCCTGAATGAATGCTCTGTTCCTAGCCATGTAAGAGCCCTGTACAACAGATTGCTTTCAGTAGAAGGGTTCTCATGTAGGCTGAAACCAGCCATAGCCACCAGAACCTGCACTGTCTACCTTGAAGGTTGCTTTCCTCTATCCATCATCACCATCACATCTTTGGCCCAGCAGGTGTCCCAACAAACAGATCTCAGAGATATTCATTGAGCAAGGGTTTGGAGGTAGAAAAACTGTAAGTAAAAAGACTCCATTTAAATATAGGTGAGGTAAGATGCCTGGGGACTTGCCAAGGAGAGAAGAAGAAAGACTGAGAAGACATACATTATGACCCAGTTCTGGAATATTTCTTGTAGCACATACATCTAACGGGGCAAGGGAGCTGACATCCAAAATAAAACCCTCTTCCTATGACAATCACCACTTTCAACCTGCCTTTCTTGACTATAGCAATAGTACTTACTTTTAAAAGAGTCAATATTAACATCATGCATAATAATTGAATCGAAAATCCTGTTTTCACTTCTCTCTGTATGTTGGCTTTCAGTATTGCTCCATATAATGGGACATCTGGCCAAATTCACATCCTTCAAACTTTGGAACCAATGACCAAAACAAAGAAGATACAACATTAAGACTGACTGATCCTGAGTGATTTGCCCAACGCTTTGACCAGAAACTTGGGAAATGGTACCAAAGAAAGCAGGGAAAGTAACCATACCTATCTCTCCAATTTCTCCACATATTCATTCTATAAGTATATTCAGTACCTACTATGGACCAGGCACTGTACTAGGCTCTGAGGTTTCAATGGTGAGCAAACTCAATATAGTCCCCACCCCCACTGAGCTTACAGCTGAGAGATTCTAGCTAACTTTGGAAACAAGCTAGCTAACATCTCTGAACTTCACTTCTCACTGTAAAATGAAAATAATGATATCTACCTTTCATTGTTGTTGCAGGGATAATTAGATACAGCTTTCAGTGTTCAGCATTAGCAGGTCAAGCTGTGGTGTTGTGGCCAGGGGTGGCAGCTGCAATGTCCTCATTACCTCAAATTCTGTAGTGAGATTTGGGGTATTGTTCCTGGCTGCAGAGCTTCCAAACTGTTCTTTAGCTTTGCTGGAGATTCTGTGTACAAGCTAATATCCTTTAATAAAGTACCCTTCTGCTCAAGCCAGTTTTGATTGTTTGCTATTAAAAGCCTTAACTGATAAAGTGCTTAATAAATGGTAACTATAGTTACTAATCCCTCAGCCTCTTGTCCCTTTATTAAGAAAAATACATCTGAGAGCCATGAAAAGTGGGACCCAAAAAAAGCAGCCCTAAGAATTAAATATGACCCAAGCTCTAGACACAGCAGAAGTTGAAGGCAGCCCCACATCTGATGGACAGGCAGGGTGAAGAGTCCTTGTCATTTTCCAGGGACCAGAGGAAGTAGGGAGGCAGTTCCACCCTCCACATGCAGAGGTAAAACAGTGACTTCTCCAAAGTCACATTAAATGCTGCTGCTTCAACTCCAGATTGAATTTCAGACACTTAAATGTGTTATACCCTTTCAATTGAGTTCTGTATCTTTGGTGGAACAGGAAGGTAGAGAATCTTAGATCTTCCTTGTCATTCAAGAGACATTAAAGAAAGCCACCTCCAGTCCTTGACCTTCACAGGAAAAGCACAGGACATGATTGGCTCACAACCTTGACCTTGGTGGGGCACAGGTAGTTTCCAAATGAGGAAAAGTCACGGAATTTTGCCAAACTGACCCTGACATGATGCAGCCATCAGATAGCCCTTAAGGGACAGTTGGGTCACTACTCAGACATCAGGGCAGGTCACTCTCTGAGCACCTGCCTGAGGGGAAATGCCTGTCTTCCTGGAAACACACCTGGCTAGCAGTCTAATGACTTTGGAATTTACCTGGTTTTGTTTCTCTCATTCCACCCTCACCCAACCTAAGAGCCATATCACCCCACTTACATTCTGTGATACTTTAAAGTTAACCTCTCTCCACCTCAGTTCCTTTACCTTTAAAATGAGGGTCATTGTATCTAACATAGTGAGAGTATTATATGCAGTATCTGTAAAATACTAAGTCAATGTAAAATGGTTTGCCATAATCTCATATTAAAAGATCAATTAAAATTTTTTTTAATTTATAAAAAGATCAATAAGTGCAACTAATTGTGTCATTACCCCCACTTACCAGAAAGCAGAGCAGAGAGCCCAGGTGGCATGGGCAGCAACCTTTGCTGACTTGGCCCTCATCACTCTGCCTCACTTTTTTCACATACCCTTAAACAGAGATGTGGGGAGAAGACCAGGAACAATGACTAGGTCCACCACAGTTCACACCCCCAGGCAGAGTTTACAGAGAGATTCAGGGACCATTTGCTCCAGGCCCAGAGAATGGTACCCATTTATGATCCTCCTCTGGGCTTCCAGTGGCTGGTCTAATGACCCAGAGAGACAGTCTTCATCAGCACACTGAGATGTGACCATTCCCAGAATGCTCACATCAGTGCCACCTTCCATATAGCAGGAGTGAAACTCAGGGGAGCCTGGGTAAGAGCATAGAGACTCTTCAATGCGTGCATGAATTTAGAGCTCCTTTGGTGGTTAGTATGGAGCCATGGAAGGTTTTGGAACAAAGAAATAGAATGTTAAGACCAGTTTAAATTCTGACATTTAAATTGGGGTGAGCATAACCAAGACTAACAAGTTTGACTTTTGACAAGCTTCTTTCTGACTATCTTGGCCCTGATCTCCCTTTCCTTAGAGCATTTACTTTACAAAACTGGTGAAATTCTTTCCCTGCCCCTTTGAGAACTAACTCTTCTCCCAGCCAATTACAACTCGGGGATGTTGTTCTGAAGGACCCAGGAATCATCCCTTTGAAATGCAATCCTCTAGAGAAGATTAAAGCCATCTCCCAGTCTCTGCTGGCAGGATAGAAGCCTAAATTTGATAAACACCAATTAGCAAATAGAGAGAGCCTAATCACATTGACCAACCTGCCCCCTAAAGTCCTCCATTACTTTTCCACCCGGTACTTAAAAACCCCATCTTTTGTTTCTATGAAATTGAATTCAATCTTTCTCCCCTATGGCAATAATCTTTGATCTTTATTACAGTAGTCCTGAATGAAATCTTCCTGACCTGTTTAACTCCATCAAGTGTGTTTTTTTTTCCCCCTGACAAAGGTGGACAAAGGAGCCATTTAGAAGCTGTTATAATCTTCAAAGAGAACAGAAAGAAGCAAAGACAGTAAAGCTAGAAAGTATGGTTTGGATGTTGGAGAAGGAAGTAAAAGCAAATTTAGAAGTAGAGCAAATTTCTGCTCTCCTTAATTTCTGGGCTATAATACTGCCATCCCACACCTGGCATAGAGGCCAGGAAAGAAACAGCTGGGATGGAAAGACAAAATGAAGAGTTCATTTTTTACCATGTTGACTGAAATTTCTGCTAGGCAGATGTCCAACACATAGTGTTGGAGATGAGGCAGGGATAAGGGTATAATATTATATATATATATTTCTTTTCTTTAAAGTATGATATATATATTTTTTATCATTATGAAGTTACATAGTAGAAAGTTGGGAGACATTTAATTAAAAAGTAAAAAACAAAATATCCGGATGCTCCACAAAAATAACAGCCAGTGTTCCATTCACAGTAGTCTGTCCCTAAGGTGCTCATGGGCTGGAAGGGAAGAGGTAAGAAAATGGATCATTAGCTAAATTGACTATTGCTATGAGAGGGTTTTAGGCAGATGCTGTAGGAGGCCAAGGGGTGGGCAATGACCCTGGGAGATAGGGGATGGGGAAAAAGTCACCAGAAAAGTGACATTTGAGCTAGAGTTTAAAGTATGAGTTTGACAGTTAGAAAGTAGGCACTTTAATGAAGACAGTGGGAGGGCAAGCCACTGCGGCTGGGAGAAGATACTTGCTCTAGAACATCCATATTTGAATTCATACCCACAATTATAAAGAACTCCTACAAAGCAATAGGAAAAAGCAGATAATCTGATTTTGTGAATGGACAAAATACTTAACAGTCACTTCACCAAAAAGGTATTTAAATGGCCAGTAAACATATTAAAAGGTGCTCAGTTGTACTTGCTACTGAAGACATGCAAATTAAATCCACAATCCTCTATCAACACATACATACCAGAATGACTAAAATTAAAAATCTCAAATGGGGCTGTAGAGCAAGCAGAACTCTTGAACTTTTCTGGTGGGACTATAAATTGGTAAAGCAACTATAGAAAACCATTTAGTAGTATCTACTGAAGCTGAGTAAATGCCAATCTGTGGAGCAGTTGCACTCTTACAGAAATCCAACAGAGAGAGGATGTGTGTTTGCAGAAAAACATGTAAAAAATGTTCATAGCAACGAAACTCATAACAGTCTCAAATTGGAAAAACCAAATGTCCATCAATAGTAGAATGAAGAAACCATTCTGAACACCTACAAACTCAACAGGAGATCGAAGAAAAGAATAGCAACAACTCTCTCATCAGAAAAGCGCCCACTTTCTGGAAGGTAGGACATGCGGAGAAGTGAATCCGAGGCAATATTCGGGAGGATAGACGGCGGGGGGAGGGGCCTCCGTCAGCCGCTTCTGGCAAGTGATAGAGCCGCAGAGCACAAAATCGGAACTTTTAAAAGTCTGCTCCACTGAGGAACGTCACTCCGGTGGCTAAGTGGGGGGTGGAACCCTCGCGGGACAGTGTGGTCTCAGGACCCTCGGGGTCACAGAAAGACTGGGGGTGCCTGAGTGTGGCAGAGCTCCCAGGTAAAGGAGCAGGGAAAGTGGCTGCAGAGGCGGAGCCCAGGCGCGGGCTCTCAGCTCGGGGTTGTCATAAACCATGATCCGCGGCACTGTCAGACCACTGCTCCTCCAGCAGGGACCCAACAAGTGGCAGATCCGGGGAGACTCCCCTTCCTCCCCCAGGAGGAGCGATGCGGGAGCACACCGCAGGGATCTGCTGGGTTTGGAGACTCCACCTGGGGTCAGGTGCCAGAGATAGAAACGCGCGGTCACAGGCCAGGTGAGCACGGAGTGTGCCGGAGACCAGGGAGCCAGGAGTGACTGACTGCTTTTCTCTGGGGGCTCACTGAGGAGCAGGGCCCGAGTTCTCCGCTCCTCTGAGGCGGAGATTGGGAGGCCGCCATTTTCACTCTCGGCCTCCAAAGCTGTACGGAAAGCTCACAGGGAACAAAAGCTCTGGAGAGCAACCTGAGCAGATTACTTAGCCCGGATTGGGCAAGGGCAGGGCAATTCCGCCTCCGGCAAAGACATTTGGAAACCACGGCAACAGACCCCTCCCCAGAAGATCAGCGAGAACAGCCAGCCAAGACCAAGTTTACCGATCAATGAGAACGGCAGAACTCCAGCGCTAGGGGAATAGTGCACATAGAATTCATGGCTTTTTTACCATGATGCTTTAGTCTTTCAAAGTTAATTTTTTTAACTGTCTTTTTTTCTTTTTTTTGAATTTTTCTTTATCCCTTTTTCAACCAACATCTTATCAATCCCTTTTTTTAAAAAAACATTTCTATTTTTCATTTTTAGAGTCATATTCTATCCCTTCATAGTAGTTACCCGTATTTTTGGCATATATATATAAGTTGTTCTCTCTTTAAAATTTTGAGATAGTTTCTTCTAACAGATCAAAATATATCCTAAATCTCTAGTATATGGTTTTTTTCTACTCCCCTGCCTGATCACATTCTCTCCCCTTTTTTTTTCTTTTTTCTTTTTTTCAATCCTCTTCTTTCTTTTTTCAAACAACTTCTTATCAATTCCTTTTATAAAATTTTTTATAATTTCCATCTGTACAATCATATTCCATCCCTTCATCATATCAACCATTATTTTTGTACATATATAAGTTTTTCTTTCTTTAAAATTTTGGGAGGCACTTTCTTCTAACAGACCAAAATACACCCAAAATCTAGTGTGTGGCACTGATCTATATACCAGCCTGATCATATTTGATCACATTCTGTTTTTTTGTTGTTGTTGTTTTGTTTTGTTCTGTTTTTGTTTGTTTTTATTTTTATCTTTTTCTTTTTATTTTTATCTTTTTCTTTTTCTTTTTTTTCTTTTTCTTTTTTCTCTCTTTCCCTTTCTTTTCCCACTGTTTCAGGTCTTTTCTGATTTGTTTAGAGTATATTTTCTGGGGACGTTGTTACTCTGCTAGCATTTTGTTCTCGCATTAATCTATTCTCCTCTGCACAAAATGACAAGATGGAAAAAATCACCTCAACAAAAAGAATAAGAGGTAGTACCGACTGCCAGGGACCTACTCAATACGGACATTAGTACGATGTCGGATCTAGAGTTCAGAATCATCACTTTAAAGATACTAGCTGGGCTTGAAAAAAGCATGGAAGTTATTAGAGAAACCCTTTCTGGAGAAGTAAAAGAACTAAAATCTAACCAAGTTGAAATCAAAAAGGCTATTAATGAGGTGCAATCAAATATGGGAGCACTAACTGCTAGGATAAATGAGGCAGAAGAGAGAATCAGTGATATAGAAGACCAAATGATGGAAAACAAAGAAGCTGAGAAAAAGAGAGATAAACAACTCCTGGATCACGAGGGCAGAATTCGAGAGATAAGCGATACCATAAGACAAAACAACATTAGAAAAATTGGGATCCCAGAAGAAGAAGAAAGAGAGAGAGGGGCAGAAGGTATAATGGAGCAAATTATAGCAGAGAACTTCCCTAATTTGGGGAAGGAAACAGGCATCAAAATCCAGGAGGCACAGAGAACCCCCCTCAAAATCAATAAAAATAGGTCAACACCCCGACATCTAATAGTAAAACTTACGAGTCTCAGAGAAAAAGAGAAAATCCTGAAAGCAGCTCGGGACAAGAGGTCTGTAACCTACAATGGTAGAAAAGGAAAGTCGGAAAGAACTCAAATACCTGGAGGCTAAAGAGCTTCCTACTGAAGAATGAATGGGTCAACCAGGAAATTAAAGAAGAATTAAGAAAAATGATGGAGGGCGCCTGGGTGGCTCAGTTTCTTAAGCGACTGCCTTTGGCTCAGGTCGTGATCCTGCGGTCCCTGGATCGAGTCCCGCATCGGGCTCCCTGCTCGGCAGGGAGTCTGCTTCTCCCTCTGACCCTCCCCCCCTCATGTGATCTCTCTCATTCTCTCTCTCTCGAATAAATAAATAAAATCTTTAAAAATAAATAAATAAAAAAATAAAAAATAAAAAAATTCATGGAAACCAATGAAAATGAAAACACAACTATTCAAAATCTTTGGGATGCAGCAAAGGCAGTCCTAAGAGGAAAGTATATAGCAATACAAGCCTTTCTCAAGAAACAAGAAAGGTCTCAAGTACACAACCTAACCCTACACCTAAAGGAGCTGGAGAAAAAACAGCAAATAAAGCCTAAACCCAGCAGGAGAAGAGAAATAATAATGATCAGAGCAGAAATCAATGAAATAGAAACTAAAAGAACAGTGGAACAGATCAACGAAACTAGGAGCTGGTTCTTTGAAAGAATTAACAAGATTGATAAACCCCTGGTCAGACTTATCAAAAAGAAAAGAGAAATGACCCAAATCAACAAAATCATGAATGAAAGAGGAGAGATCACAACCAACACCAAAGAAATACAAACAATTCTAAGAACATAGTATGAGCAACTCTATGCCAGCAAATTCGATAACCTGGAAGAAATGGATGCATTCCTAGAGATGTATCAACTACCAAAACTGAACCAGGAAGAAATAGAAAACCTGAACAGACCTATAACCACTAAGGAAATTGAAGCAGTCATCAAAAATCTCCCAAAAAACAAAAGCCCAGGGCCAGATGGCTTCCCAGGGGAATTCTACCAAACATTTCAAGAAGAATTAGTACCTATTCTTCTGAAACTGTTCCAAAAAATAGAAATGGAAGGAAAACTTCCAAACTCATTTTCTGAGGCCAACATTACCTTGATCCCAAAACCAGACAAAGACCCCATCAAAAAGGAGAATTACAGACCAATATCCCTGATGAACATGGATGCAAAAATTCTCACCAAAATACTAGCCAATAGGATCCAACAGTACATTAAAAGGATTATTCACCATGACCAAGTGGGATTTATCCCTGGGCTGCAAGGTTGGTTCAACATCTGCAAATCAATCAACGTGATACAATACATTAACAAAAGAAAGAACAAGAATCATATGATCCTCTCAATAGATGCAGAAAAAGCTTTTGACAAAGTACAGCATCCTTTCTTGATCAAAACTCTTCAGAGTATAGGCATAGAGGGAACATACCTCAATATCATAAAAGCCATCTATGAAAAACCTACAGCAAATATCATTCTCAATGGGGAAAAACTGAGAGCTTTCCCCCTAAGGTCAGGAACACGGCAGGGATGTCCACTATCACCACTGCTATTCAACGTAGTATTGGAAGTCCTAGCCACAGCAATCAGACAACAAAAAGAAATCAAAGGCATCCAAATCAGCAAAGAAGTAGCCAAACTCTCACTCTTTGCAGATGATATGATACTTTATGTGGAAAACCCCAAAGACTCCACCCCAAAACTGCTAGAACTCATACAGGAATTCAGTCAAGTGGCAGGATATAAAATCAATGCACAGAAGTCAGTGGCATTCCTATACACCAACAACAAGACAGAAGAAAGAGAAATTAAGGAGTTGATCCCATTTACAATTGCACCCAAAACCATAAGATACCTAGGAATAAATCTAACCAAAGAGGCAAAGGATCTGTACTGAGAAAACTATAAAATACTCATGAAAGAAATTGAGGAAGACACAAAGAAATGGAAAAATGTTCCATGCTCATGGATTGGAAGAACAAATATGGTGAAGATGTCAGTGCTACCTAGAGCAATCTACACATTCAATGCAATCCCCATCAAAATACCATCCACTTTTTTCAAAGAAATGGAACAAATCATCCTAAAATTCGTATGGAACCAGAAAAGACCCCGCATAGCCAGAGGAATGTTGATAAAGAAAAGCAAAGCCGGCGGCATCACAATTCCGGACTTCCAGCTCTATTACAAAGCTGTCATCATCAAGACAGCATGGTACTGGCACAAAAACAGACACATAGATCAATGGAACAGAATAGAGAGCCCAGAAATGGACCCTCAACTCTATGGTCAACTCATCTTTGACAAAGCAGGAAAAAATGTCCAATGGAAAAAAGACCGTCTCTTCAACAAATGGTGCTGGGAAAATTGGACAGCCACATGCAGAAGAATGAAACTGGACCATTTCCTTACACCACACACAAAAATAGACTCCAAATGGTTGAAAGACCTCAATGTGAGACAGGAGTCCATCAAAATCCTAAAGGAGAACACAGGCAGCAACCTCTTTGACCTCAGCCGAAGCAACTTCTTCCTAGAAACATCGCCAAAGGTAAGGGAAGTAAGGGCAAAAATGAACTATTGGGACTTCATCAAGATAAAAAGCTTTTGCACAGCAAAGGAAACAGTGAACAAAACCAAAAGACAACCGACAGAATGGGAGAAGATATTTGCAAATGACATATCAGATAAAGGGCTAGGATCCAAAATCTATAAAGAACTCATCAAACTCAACACCCAAAGAACAAAGAATCCAATCAAGAAATGGGCAGAAGACATGAACAGACATTTTTCCAAAGAAGACATCCAAATGGCCAACAGACACATGAAAAAGTGCTCAACATCGCTTGGCATCAGGGAAATCCAAATCAAAACCTCAATGAGATGCCACCTCACACCAGTCAGAATGGCTAAAATTAACAAGTCAGGAAACGACAGATGTTGGTGGGGATGCGGAGAAAGGGGAACCCTCCCACACTGTTGATGGGAATGCAAGTTGGTGCAGCCACTCTGGAAAACAGTATGGAGGTTCCTCAAAAAGTTGAAAATAGAGCTACCCTATGATCCAGCAATTGCACTACTGGGTATTTACCCCAAAGATACAAAAGTAGGGATCCGAAAGGGTACGTGCACCCCGATGTTTATAGCAGCAATGTCCACAATAGCCAAACTGTGGAAAGAGCCAAGATGTCCATCGACAGATGAATGGATAAAGAAGATGTGATATATATATACAATGGAATATTATGCAGCCACCAAAAGGAATGAGATCTTGCCATTTGCAACGACGTGGATGGAACTGGAGTGTATTATGTTGAGCGAAATAAGTCAAACAGAGAAAGACATGTATCATATGATCTCACTGATATGAGGAATTCTTAATCGCAGGAAACAAACTGACGGTTGCTGGAGTGGGGGGTGGGGTGGGAGGGATGGGGTGACTGGGTAATAGACACTGGGGAGGGTACGTGCTCTGGTAAGCGCTGTGAATTATGCAAGACTGTTGTATCACAGATCTGTACCTCTGAAACAAATAATGCAATATATGTTAAGAAAAAAAAAAAAGAAGAAGAAGAAGGTAGCAGGAGGGGAAGAATGAAGCAGGGGAAATCAGAGGGGTAGACGAACCATGAGAGACGATGGACTCTGAAAAACAAACTGAGGGTTCTAGAGGGGAGGGGAGTGGGAGGATGGGTTAGCCTGTGATGGGTATTGAGGAGGGCACATTCCACATGGAGCACTGGGTGTTATGCACAAACAATGAATCATGGAACACTACATCTAAAACTAATGATGTAATGTATGGGGATTAACATAAGAATTAAAAATTTTAAAAAAATAAAAATAAAAATAAATTACAAACCCCCCCCAAAAAAATAGTAGAATGAATAAAGCGTGATATGTCCATTATACAGAGAGGGGGAGGGAGAGAGAACAATAAAAACAGGAACTAACTACAAGGACATGTAACAACATAAATGAATTTCACAAACATCATACTGAGAAAAATAGCCAGCCATAAATTAGTATCTATTGAATGATTCCATTTACATAAAATTAAAAACCAGTCACAGTTAATGTGTGGTGTTACAAGTCAGGATGATGGATATTCCGGGGGGGGGCGGGCGGTTACTGAAAGGGGGCTCTAGGGGCTTTGAAGGGGGCTGGCCATGTTCTGTTTCTTGATCTGGGTGCTGCTCACTCTGTGTTCACTCTGTGAAGATCCATCAAGCTGAAAATGTATGATTTGTGTGTTTTCCTATATGCAGGTTACACCTCAGTAGCATTTACATTAAGCAAAATAGAAGTAAGGGGGCTCATTTTGCCTGAAATGAAAGTTGCATGGAGGAGGGGTTCCACAAACCTCGTGTTTCATAACCACCTATACAGTCTGGTGGATGGAGACGCAGAAGTCTGAATTCCCTAAAAAGGAACAAAGACGGAGCCAGTGTGAAAGAAAAGGAAAATGATGTAAGGAATTAAAACAAAGGGGGAAAAATACTTAGAAAGGCTGCAGACTAGAAATTGAGAGAGAAAAGCAGGACAATGACTTGACAATTATAGCGTTTTTGTTTTCTAACTTTTATGTGAGAGAGGGTGCGAGCAAGAATATTTAGAATGCATACCCCTGCAAAGAGCCTAATTGTTCTCTCCACTTGTTTCAGGTGGGGCTGGGACTACATTCTGAGGCCAATGGAGTTTCTCCTGAGATTCTTCCATCAGGGAAGAAGGGAGGTCAAATTAGTGTCTAAAATTCTCAGAACTGAAGGAAATCCTCCCACTGTTCTCCACCCTTTCTTCCTCTCCCGCTGACCCCTTACCTCATCACTGCCTCAGTCTGCTAAATACCCACCTTGCCATGCCCACCTTGCTGCCTCTTTCTCTCCACCTCCCTCCTTGCTGTTTAACCATAAGTTTTTCAACTGCCTCCCTGTCAAGATGCCTTGACAGGAAAGGCCAGAGGCCCTGGGCCCAGTGGCTGGGGTCTCCACCCTGCAATCTTTGATGGAATTTTAGTGCAATCCAGCATCTTTCATCACTGTCAGGTCTGCCTGGCACTGAGCGATCACCACAGCAAATGCAAATCCACTGTTCAGACATCAGCTAGGCCTTCACAAGTTTGCTTTTCTATTTCAGATTCTCAGGAAGGTGACAGTTCTTTTCCCAAATTAAAAGACTTGCCATCCGAGGCCAGGATACATGAGAAATCCCTGTGTTTTGCCAAGCCCACCTGGCTTTGGAATAGCTGGAACCAGGCCCTGAGGTCATGGCCAGGACCGTAGCTTTCTCTTACTCGGGCAAAAGCTATGCAGAGTCTCCTATAAAGGAATAAGCTTCTCTTGGGGAATGTGGGTATTTCTGCCCCTCTTTGACCCCATAGGTTGCAGAGACTCACCTGTTAGCTCAAAACAGCCCAGCTTATGGATCATGAAATCAAGAGAAGTCCTGTCCAGTGACTCTCAAAGTATAGTCTCCTGACCAAGACCAAAATATTGAGCATGACCTTGGAGTTCGTTAGAAATGCAAATTCCTGGGCCCCACCCCTAGATTTACAGAATCAGAAACTAGGGGTGGGGTCAGGCAATCTGACCCTGTGTTAATGAGCCCCAGGTAGTTCTGTACAAGCTCAAGTCCGAGGAACACTTACCTACCAGTAGACTTGGATGTTACTTCCCAGCCCTCTGAGCTGGATCGTCAGAATTCCTTCTGAGGAATGGGGGCTGAGGAATCCTAGATTAGATCTCTGGAGAGGCTCTCTTTTCAGCTTTAGTATCTGTGATTCTATGGCTTCAAAGTACTCTAATGCTTCTCCTAGGGTAGAGCTAGCAGGAGTTCATTTGTTATTCAAGCCAAGTGCTGATTATACAGCCCCAGGGATTTATCTGAGTCCTTGCCAGAGCAGTTGAGAGACAACAAGAGGTAACAAAATGCTAAGACATCCTAATGTCCTACAGAGACAGGTAAACCCTTCTGAGCCTCCACACTTGTCCCCTAGTACAAATGAAGGACATGCTGCAGCACCAGCATGGGACATGGAAAGAGGAGAAAGAGTCTCCCCATTTTGTGGAGGGATACTTCAGAACAAGCCACATAAAAAGCAAGCTTCCGGGATTCCTCTGCCTCTATTGTCCTAACCACCATCTACTCTCATGTCCCCTAGACCTATAGCACTAAAGCCAGCCTATTTAAAATAAATCTCCCACAGTCTGTTCCAAAGAGATTTGTTCTCCTGAATTTGTCCCAGACTGAAAACTGTACATGTCCAAGGCTTAAGAGCTTATGTTAGGAGAAATTGAACATTATCTCAGGATAATGTTTTCCTACTGCTACTTAAATTTCCAGAGGCATTTACAAAAATTAAACATCAATGGGAAGCCAAGTCCTTTATTTATGAAGCCAGCAATAGACATTGATCCTGTGATAATGTTATTATTTTTCTTATTGCTCTTGTCAGTGTGCATTTCATCATCATTTGGTTGGATGAGTATAGGATGGCATGGGAATAGAATGTTTATTGACTTGCAGTTTCTTGGTGCTTTAAAAAAGTCTGTGGTTCTGTCTCAAGGCCTTTAGGAAGCTAGTTATTCACAAACACACATGAACATATTAAAGTTCTTAGTTAATTGGTGTTTCTAATAATTGCTTCTTGGATTTTTTAAAAATGTCACACTTGGATATTTTTTATATGGTCAGCATTTTATTAACACTTACAGAAATTAGTCACACATCTTAAAGTCAGATTAAATGACACTCAAGCCACTTAGCACACACAGGTGAGGCAGATAGACTCTTTAGGCCTCTCCATAAACTAGGCAAATGGGGCCAATCACTTCATTTATAAGAAAAATGGACTTGGCCAAGAACATTAGAGAATGCTGACTCACTTTGGACCCAGACACAGAGGAGTTTGGGCCAGACCAGGGGAAATGAGACCATCATGCACTGCAATAGCAGCTTGTCCTGCTGATCTGGGGAGATGGAGAAAGACAGTGAACTGTGGGTCAGCAAGATGGGAATTGGGAAGTCAGATGACAATGAACACTTGAAAGGGGACAGTGAGCAAGTAGCCTTGGCACCATCATCACACCTGATCAATCTCTGTTAGAACTGAGGCAGTAGGGGGGTTTAGTCCCAATCACTAAGGATGAGCCTGTGAAGTCCTGAGACATTCTCCCCCATCTGACACACACACATTTGGAGTTCAGGTTGCTGAGGAGTAAGGTCTGGGTAACAGGTATTGAGCAAGTGTTTTGGCCCCAGGTGAGGGAAGGAGAAATAGCAGTGCCCTGGTGAATTCGAATGTGATTTCCACAGCAACACACACATCCCTGATTGACATTCAAGGCAGTGCCCTTCTCTGCCAAGGACGGTCCCTCCTCCACACACTGGATCTGCTGCCTAGTCTTTTCAGGGTACCAAGTCACCCATCTCTCTTCTACAGAGTCAACCCTTTCCTCTCAATCACACTTTCCCTAATTCAAGTCTTTTCCACCTTAAAAATATCTTCCTTCCACTCCACGTTTCCTGCAGCTATAGCCTTCTCTCCTCCTCCTCACACCTAAAGTTTTCCAGAAAGTTGTCTATCCTTGTAGTCCCCATATGTTCCCCTCCCACTTATTCCTCAATTCATTCCACTCTGTCTTCCACCCCCTATCGCAGGCTTAAAATAGCTTCTGTGATCATCAGGTGACCTCTCTGTTGCTGAAATCCAAGGCCGATTTTCAGTCTTCATCTTACTTGTACCTCAGCAATGAAGACTACTCTCCTCACCTGTAATCATCTGGACTCTCAGGACTTTACCATCACTTGGTTTTACTCCCACCTCCCTGGTTCCTCTATTTCCTTTGCAAGTTCCTCCTCTGTATCCAACATGCTAGAGTTCCGACAGGCTCTGTGGGTCACCCTTGATTGTTCTCTCTCCCTCACCCCCATCAAAAACATCACTAAATCTGTTCATTTGGGCTCTCTGATATTTGATTATTCTGTCCACTGTTGTATGTCTTTAACTTGTTGAGAGTTGCAGGAGCCACCTCCAGAACAAAGAGAAAAATTTGCCTAAGATCATATGGCTAATTAATGACCACCGGACATGCTAGCCCTGGTGCACTGGTGTTTCCTTGTCACCCTAGTATAACCATACTTTATCCAGAAAAGCCAAAAATTAATTATGGATCTATATCATCTGTCATCGTGATATTGTTGAGGAAGAGTAGGGGCTTTAGGATCCCTCTAAGCAGGAATGCTCTTGAGTTGGCAGGATTAGAAAAACAGAGAGAAGATTCCATGTATGTCCTCAAAAGACCTTCCCAAGGACGATTCTCCTGGGAACCTAGCAAACAGTGAACCTCCAATTCTCTCCATCTCATCTGGGTAACAGAGGGAGCTGATGACAACTGAGGAAGGAAGGAGGGAGAAAGCAAAACTCAAACTTCAAAGGTTTGGATGCAGCTGTCAGCAAGAGGTGAGAACAGCAGATGAGACAGCAACACTCCCTGAAATAATCAATCTGTAAGGACTGTCATGTGAAATGCAGAGCAGACTTGTTCTGAGTGGCTCCAGGAGGCAAAATTAAGACTCAAGAGGAGAAGTTACTGATGGACAGATTTCAGCCCACTGAAAAAGATCTATGGGAGCTGTCCAAAGTGCCAACAGAGGGAAAGGGCAGGAAGGACACTTCTGTCTAGGCTGCATACCACTTTCTTATGGGTAATATCACCCAGATTCTTGCACTAGGGTGAGTGAGATAAAGCAAGATCTGGTTTTCATACTATGCCTCATGCTCATGGCTACGATAGTACTGAGTGGCCTTACCTCCTCAATTAACTACAGTAAGGGACCAGTGGACAGGTATCATTCCCTAATTATAGAAGTGGGAATTTAGTCTCACAAAAGTTAGGTATATGATCTTGATCACACAGCAAACTAATGGAGGATCCAAGATTAAATTCACCCACTCAACACAATTTTATGGAACACTATTTTGTTGTGTATATTATGGTAAGCACGGTAAATAAAGATTAGAAAGGTAATCCCATGTCACCAAGGACAAAAAATAGAGGAAAAGATATTCATATAGGCCCATTAATACAGTGAGATGAGATGGAGGTTGATAAGTCTAGGAGGCTATTGAACGGAGATGAGGGAAACCTAACCTGCTAGAAAAGAAAGAAGTGCTCAAAGAACATGTGGCCAGAGCCGAGTCTTGAAAAATCAATGACTAGAACTTACCAAGGTGAAGAATGGGGATGGAGGGATGCAGGCGCTCCACCAAGATATCCTTTACCAGGATAACATTCCCATTGCCTAGCTGCTGTGAGCATTGACTGCTATGTTTCACACCTGCCCCCTTCTTGAGACAACTGCTCCTGGGCCATTGGGAGACACCTAATCAGGAGGTTACACACCCTATCTACAGGAATAGCCCCTCTCCAATGACTGACTGACATGGGGGTCCAGAGACCCTTCCTGAAGTTGGGGCAATCTCTATGGTGCAATCCACACTCAGAGCTCCCTATAGGATCAGTTGAGATCACATTCTTACTTAACTCCTTCCCCTACTCTCTTGTGTTTCCTTCCCTTCCCTCCTCCTGAGACGGCTCCCCTAAGAAATCATAAGAATCCTATCTTCTTTGTTTTGGGGAACGCTACCTAAATCAAAGAGGAAGGCTGTTCTAGGCAGAGAGAATAATGTGTGCAAAGGCATGAATGTGAGAGAGCATTGTGCAATAAAGTAAGTTAGAGCAGAGGGGTGAACTATAGTGTGGCATGATATAAACTAGGTAGGTAGACAGGGAACAGAATCCTATCTCCTGACATCTAGCCAGTTACATTTCACCTCTCCATACTACTAAGCTGAACTCTGATATCCTGCATGGCTGCTTTAATGTAATATTTCAGAGCACATCTAGGCCATGAAGTGAGTTTATAGAGGAAGAAGTTACAAAGCAAGATTCCTTGATTTATTCAGTGGCATTTCACAAAGCAGGAACAAAGACGAGCCCCCTGGAATTTCCTGATTCTCAGACCACATTGCCTCTATGGAACTCACCACAGACTCTGCTTGTGGGAGAGCAAATTATCTCCATAGGCTATTTTTGTCCTCCTTCGCCTCTCCAGAAACAGTGGCCTCCCCCGCCCCTTTCATTGGCTCCATCTGCTTTCCTCCTTTCCTTTCCGGCCTCTATTCATAAGGTCTTGCCCCTGGGTCTCTGTTAGCACTCAGTTTTAAATTCTAAAACTTCCAAAGCCACTGAAGCTCTTTAATCAGGAAGTTGGGCTGCCAAGGAAACAATGCTAATTGGAAACTTTTATGACTTGAGGTCCTGGGGAGTTTAGAGATGGATATGTTTCTTTTGTCTATCATGCCATTAGCACAGAATAAACTCAGGAGGGGCAGGAAATAAAATGTGGTCCCAAATAGGAGAAATTAATCCAAGAAATACACCAATCCCTAAAGAAATGAAAGACCTCTGGACTTCAAAGTTCGTATCAAAGCAGCTGAAAAGTAGTTATTTTTCCTTAGAAAGCACAGGGATAATCCAAGGTAGAGAGAAACAGGTGCGGCTCACAATATAGGATGGATCCCAAGCAAGGACAAGTCCCTGCATCACTGCTCAAGTTTAGAATATAATCCCATTTCACAGCCACACATATAGCCCTCTAGACTGTAGTCTGCAGAATGACAGATGGGAATAAGACAAACTTCTTGTCCTCAGAACCTAGAAAGAAGAACAACAGATAGACAGAAAAAGATTGGGCAGAGATAACAGAGTTACCCAAACTCAAGAAGAGAGAAAAAAACATGCTATACACCCTCTAGGATGGAGGTGGAGGGCATGGTAGACTTCCCTGACATGGTCTATGCAGAAGAAAGACCTTCATCTCCTTCCTAGACACAACATCCGCCCAAAGCCAAACACCAACCACTTGACAAGATTTCCTGTTCTTCCCTGCTTCTTTGGTTATATCAACAGAATAATTCTGGCTGATTGAGGGCAAAAAATAATCTCTGAAAACTCTGTGATGGTTCACAGAATCCAAGGAATGGCTGAAGGATTGAACTTGGACAAAAGCTGGGACCAGAACTGCTTCAAGGATTTAGGTAGCAGATGATAATACCAGGTGGTCAAAGTACCACTGTAGAACCAATGGGCTCCAACAGATTTTTCCTATTCTTACCTCAATCTGGGAAAAATAGCATCGGATTGGATGAGCTAAGGGCATCATAAGACCAACTGTTATTGCACAGTTCTCTACTACACAGGATGAGCAGAGTAGTTCTGTAAAAGAAAGTGAGATGTTCTTGCCAGAGGAATGGAAGGACAATGACCTTAGGTTCTATAGGTCACATGGGCCTGCCTGAGATTTTTAGCCAAGAGCTGCATCAGAGAAAGTCTCATTGAAAAGGCAGAAATTCACTCTCTTCCCTGGATACAATGACTCAGAAGTCCCTAGCTGTAGCTCTGCAATCAGTATCTTCATAAGATCTTAAGTGGCTCTACCAAGGGAAGGTCAGTGAAGCTGGACCATCTGCTGGATGAGATCTGCCATTCAAGTTCCATATCAGCCACCAGCAGGATGGGCTAAAAAATAGCCTTGCAAAAATTATTTTTTTCTATCTTTTTTTACGATTTTGTTTTTAAGTAATCTCTACACCCTACATGGGGCTTGAATTTACAATCCCGAGATCAAGAGCTGCATGCTCTACCAACTGAACCATCCAGGTACCCCTTTCTATCTTTTTGAATTGCCTATATTTAAATCCATTATAACCATATTGCAAGACTCAAGGAAAACAGAGCTGAATTTATCCCTGTATTTGCCTCGTCCTGGAATGTCACCTGATTCAGCATGGGGATATGGCTGATTCTCCAGTGTTACCTCTAAAGATCCCTATAGC
Source organism: Neomonachus schauinslandi (assembly GCF_002201575.2). Lineage (NCBI taxonomy): Eukaryota > Metazoa > Chordata > Mammalia > Carnivora > Phocidae > Neomonachus > Neomonachus schauinslandi. Next base: position 152,239,445 of record NC_058403.1, read on the forward strand.
TACCCGTCTGGATTTCTAGCCATACTAGTAACACCAGAGTGCTCTGATTTCAGGGAAGACCCAGGAATGATCTTGCACCCAAAACTACTGGGCTCCCTGCTGCATGTCAGTACCTAGAATAGTACACTAGGTTCTCTATGTATTTGTTGAATGAAGGCAGGGAAGAAGGGAGGAATTTTCTGAACCACCCTCCAAAATCCAACTAGAAAATTAATCCACTGAGTACCTTTTCACTGAGACCTAGGGAAAGCAGACCAAGGGAACAAATGACTACAACTGGCCAAAGCAGCCCTTGACTTGAGAAAAAATATTTTAACCTGTGAGTTCCAGAGAGGTGTTGTTACTCTTTATTAATACAAACGATTAATAAACAAACAACAGAAAAACCTTTGTTCCTAAAACTCCTTTTAAAAATGTGCTAGTTCTTCAAAAAATAATTCTAAAACCTACGAGGGCTTGTGATATTTGTGAATTATATAAAAAACATATATTTGGTCTTCACCCCCATTTCTCAGGCTTCTAAAACCATTGGAATTTCCTATGTGGTAAGAGAGATAAAGGTGTTTTTGTTATGTTAATGAGTGACTTTTTTAAGGCCCCAAGGTTACCTAGGTCTAGAGGCTGAATTGATCATCAATGGCCAATGACTTAATCAATCATGCCTATGTAATGAAGCCACTATAAAAACTCAAAAGGACAGGATTTGGAGAGCTTCTGGGTTGATGAAAACAGATTTAGAAGAGGGGTAGCTGGAAAGGGCATGGAATTCCTGGGCCTCTTCCCACATACCTTGCCCTGCGCCTCTTTTCCATGTGGTTGTTCCTGACTTCTATCCTTTTATAATAAATCAGTGGTCTAGTAAGTAAAATATTTCTCTGAGTTCTGTGAGCCATTCCAGCAAATTAATCAACCCCAAGGAAAGGGTTATGGGAACCTCTGATTTATAGTCAGTGGGTCAGAAGCACAGGTAACAACCTGGGCAGGCCTGCAACTGGCTTCTGAAGGATGGGGAGCAGGCTTGTAGACTGAGCCCTTAACCTGGGGGATTATCTAGCTGGGGGATTCAACTGAGTTGAATTAAGTTGAATTGTAGGACACCCTGCTGGTGTCCAAGAGTTGATTATTGGTATCGGAAACACCACCCACTCACACACACACACACACACACACACACACACACACACACATTGAAATTGGGTCCAAAAATCTATTTTAGTGCTAGATTATTTACTGTTCTTTATTGCATGGGGAGAGGGGATGGCAGTTAAGGAAAAATTCTTCCCCTGCGGTCCTCCCTTCTGATTTAAACCACAATGCAAATTGGGGGGCAATTTCAAGGTTTAACAATAGTATCCAACTGATCTTTGCAGGATTGCAAATAAAGGAGGCTGTATCCTCAGGAGTACTATTAGAGCTAAGGTCTCTCAGCTCTTATTGTTAAAGAACATTCATTACCAGGCTCTCATATGAAATCCTGAGAAGGAAGCAAATATGCGTCTGCAATGTTCTCTGTAGTTCTTATGCAATTGTCACTTGGGGCTAATTAGAGCTGCTTTTGTAATTCACCAGCTATAAATTCCTTCCAATGCTCTCCCAGCACTGGGAGATTGGCCACCCCAAGTCAAGGTTTTGTGCTGACACTGCAGGTCCACCCAGTGACTCTAAGTCAGTAGCAATATCTCTGAAGGCCACCTTGTGGTAGGTGGCCCTCAGACACCCTAGGATGGCTTCCAATTTCATTGTTTTTCTGTTCTCTGCTGATTGGGTTAAAAGATAACTTTGCAGACTGTGTTAGGCAGCACCTGCCTTATTCTCAACTAATTTATTTTAAATTGGTTTAGTACAGACTCTTTAGCCAGTAATGTCTACAGAGCTATGAATTCATTTCCTCATCTATCCTCTCAAATTTGATCAAGGAGTGAAAATGGCTGTAAAGCTTTATGGCAAGACTTCGGAAGAACAGACAAAGGGAACCATGCCAAGTTAATTCCCAAACTGGAAAACAAATATTTCATAAGGTTCTTGTCCATGGTGGAAAATGACAGAAAAAGCAGTTGCAAAATCTAGTATCTGGAAATGTGGAAGAATACAGTGTATTCATTTATTGAACTTCTGTAAAATATTAGGCCCTTTACATACAGGTTCTCCATTTCAGGTAATCCTTCCACAAACCAGTGAAGGTAGGTATCTATTCACTTATTTTATAAAAATAAAAAGAAACTAGGACTTAGGAAAACTATGTAACTTTCCCAAGATCACACAGCCAGTAAGATTTTGAACCTATGGAAGTTCAAATCCGAAGTTGGAGCCCTTTCTACATCATCTAAATTTTGAAATTCCTGTGCTTTGACCTGTCAAGCAGCTAAACTAAGATGTCATTTGGGATGTTACAAAAGGATTCTTTGCTTGCAAAAAGGATTCACAACAGGGTCCCTGGAAATAGCCAACTCCCCTATAGTGCTAAAAATATAATTTAAGCTACAAAATTTCTATTTACAAGAAATATTTCTGCTCCATATCTGTTGCACAAAGCAGAGCAGGGTTCTAATATAGTCTCTTTCTATTTTTAATGGAAGCACCAAAGATGTAGGACCCATGAGATCAAGCGTCATGAGATCATATAAATTCAATTAGTATGTCTGGCACCTAGTTAATATTCAAAATTGTTATCTACATGATCATTTTTTCTTTTTCAGCATCTCCAAATGCAGGCTCTGCTAGATGGCAAAAATGGCCATAAATTCCTTTCCTCCCATCAAGAAAGGAGATGTTTCTTCTCTCTTTGAATCTTAATTGGTCATGTGATTTGCATTGACCAATTAGACATTAGCAAATGTGATGCAGTCAAAGGCTTAAAAAACACTTGACCATTCTGGCCTGCTCACCAGCTGAGCTGGGAGCTCTGAGACCATCATATGATTCGGCATAAGCTAGCCTGCTGGAGAATGGAAGGTCACATGGAAGAGAACCAGTACACCCCGGGAAGAACCCCAGCCAACAGGCGTCCAGACCCTGCTGCCAACCTGCCAACTACTAGACCTGTGGGGAGGCCATTCTAGATCATCCAGCAGCCCTGCCAGCTGACATATAGGAGAGCCAGCCATGATCAGCTGTGCCAGCCCAGGCCAGAACTGGACAATTCACAGAATTATGAACTAAATAAAATGGCTTCTGTTTTAAGCCACAGTGTTATGGTATGATTTTTTTACACAACAAAAGATAACCAATACACAGTCCTAAGGCATTTTCTGTGACATTTCTAAGCCATCCAAGAAGTAGAAAAGGAACCCACAAAATGAAGAAAAGTAGGAGCCAACAGGGAGAAAGAACAGTGTTCAGAGTAGGAACTGAGTCACTGAGAAGTAAAGGGACTCAGAAAATCCCAGCGGGCATTCAGCTCTTCTCCCCTAGTTCACTGATCTTTCCACGACACCCATCTTTCTCTGAATTTTTGAGGCTAACTGGACCAATTCCATGCTCTCATTGTAGTCTCCAGCCCTGGGGGAAGCAAGTCAATTGGTGTTTTAACTTAATAATAAATGAAGAATTTTTCCAGTGTGCTTCTTCATTTCTCCTTCTTTCTTCAGATCTCTTTCACAGGTTACTCAGGTCAGCTAGCAAACTAGGGGGAAAAGTGAATAAAAGGACAGACAGAAGCTACAGTTATGTTGTATGACTAGAGGGTGTTTTTCACCTTCAAAGCACATTGACCATAAATTACAGGATACACTTTTACAGTTCACATTTCCACAGAACATCTGCTTCTGAGTTCCCTAGCAGAGGAGAATATGTTACTTAAAAAAAAAAGTGTAACCAAATGATGAATGATGTGTTCCCCTCAATATGAAGGGGAAGGGAGTGGGACCCTCAGGAAATATCTGTGTACTGGTCAGAGGTCAAGCTCAGCATTCACCTTCCACACTAGAAACAGCTGAGAGGCTACTCTCATAAAGACTGAGAAGGTGGCCTATCCCCTCCCTCAAACACAAAAAACCACATAGCCCTCAAAAGAATCAATAAGGTTTTTATTCAGGTTTGAGTAACATAATTCAGCAATCCCTTCCAGAAGCCACCTTTTAGGGACGGGAGAAATGTAACCACAGCTAATATCCAGTGGGTACACTCCATTATAAGCTATTCAAATATTTAAATACCTCCATATTGGCCAGTAAACAGTAAAACTGCCATAAATAGTAGGATTAATTAATAATGTAAATTCTAGCACATGTGGTTTATCTCAGAAACCACATATTGCTGCAATGTCAAAATGCTTTTCTATTTTGGATACTGGCTCTGCTGCAGTCCACTGTTACTTTTTTAATGAGTTGAGAATTTGTTTCCGGGTTTAAAAGCCTTTGGGTGGAAAAAGGAGGCCATTCAGTCAAGCCAACGAGGATCATTTGTAAGCATCCCAAAGACACATCTAACCCTAGTAGGCTCAGGGAGGGGCTGAATAATGGTCAGGGCCAAGAGCCTAGATGGATATCAGAGCAGGGCCCCCAGGAGAGCTTGGGGAGTTCTGCTTTATTTGACAACCCACACCCCAGTAGGGGGCTGAACAAGTCTTAGAGAGAACTCTGCCCAGATATCCCAGCAAGTGTCTTCATGAATCCCTTGTGCCTCCTCAAGTGACCTCTGGAAAGAGGAGCCTTGCCTCATGCACCCTCACCTTCCACACCCCATGCTTCCCAGGGTGAACCCACCCAAATAGGCTGTTGATAGCCACAATTCATCTTTCTTCTTTGTCTATGTTCCCTTCTTGTCTCTGCCCTCTGCCTTTGTTCCACTTCCTAGAGAGCATCCCAGCCAGTCGCCTCCTTCTCAACAGAGCTCCCTCTCCAGTGACTGGCCTGGGCAGGGCCTAGAGTTATTTTGAGTTACCTCCATGAGAAAGGTAAACCAAGATCCAGGTCCTGGCTCATGCAGCCAGGAGGGGCCAATGTGCCCCTCACCTGCTATCCCCTACTCCTGACTTGTCCTCTGCCTGTCCCTTTGGCCCCCTTCTCCCAGAGACAGCTCCAACATGGTGCCAGCACCCAGGTAGCAACCTGACCAACTGCAGGGAAGACAAGATGGAAGGACAGGAGCCGAGGCCTAGAGACCATTAAAGAGCTCTATGGTAAGATGGGGCAAAGTCATGAACCCTGCTCAAGTTCTAATAAGAAGCCCAGTCCCTAGTGTCTATCAGGGTAATGGGAAATGTGTTGGCAAGAGTTGGATGCACTTGTCAAACCATGGCTCTGACAGCACCATTTAGCTAGTGAATGCTGGATCCACCAAAAGAACATAACAACAGCTTCAAAAAACCAACAAACAACCAGTAAATTATTAGATTGATGTGATGAGGGATTTGTATTACAATATATGACACTTTGAAAGAAGATTTTAGATTGTACAGAGTTTAGTTTATATATAGTAAACATATATATATACACACACACCATATTCTATATATAGTAACAATATAGTATATATAATATACACTATAATACATACATATATTAATATGTAATATAAATATACCTTTATAATATATAGATATAATTTATTTTATATATACAGTGTATATACTTTATTTACAGAAATAAAAGGGACTACAGTTAGAAATTATTTTATATTACATACCAGTTATTAAATGTTCTAAATATCTAAGTAATCTATCTAATTGATAAGATAATGTATAAGAGATAATAAAACAAGAGATTGCAATTTTATACCATCACAGGTATGGAATCTTTGATGTCATGGTGATTAATCCCCCAATATTCACTTCACTCCAAATAATTAGTCAAAGCCAATCATGGTAATTCCACCCCCTTATAGGTTATTGGTTAAGGAATGGGCAAGTACCCAAGAGAAATAATGTAATGGGAAAAGTTGTCTTACTGTAAAGAGAAAGCCACAGAAAAGGCCATTCTTTTCCCTCTGGTGCTTTAGTGTCTAGATGACCTGAAGCTACTGAGGCCACTAAGCCACCAGTCCTAGGACAAAGCTGACACGTTGAGGAAGGCATAAACTAGAAAGTCTGAGGAAGCTGGAGCCATCACAAATGTATCACAAACTGCATCTACATGAAATAAGCTTTCCTTCTTCCCTCATCATTTGTGTTGGGTATTTCTATTCCTTGGTTCCAAATTATCTCATCTGACAGGGGGTCTGAGACCAAGGTGGCCATTCCCCTCAGGAACAGATGAAACCTCCCAGACCCTCCCTCTCATTCTCTCTTTCTGCACTGAAAGCCTCCTTTCTCCCCCCACTTCTCTTGGTTATGGCCTCCAAGATGTATAGACAGTCCCTATCAGTTCTCACAGATGCTGCTGCTATAAAAGAGGAAGAAGCCAGGCCTTGTAGACCAGAGGAGGAGGGAAAGGACCACTATTTGGGTCTGACTAGAGTGTGAGATATCCAGCCCACCCAGATCAGCTCAGGCTGTGGGGTGAGATTACTGCCCCGCTAACACACCTCCTCTACTTGATTATGCTAAAAACAATGTCTGTCTGCTTCTTGGGCCTGAACTATCTTGTAAAAAAGCTCTCTTAATACTTCCTTAGCATTGGGAGGAGGGGGCCCCATCCAGTCATGTAAAAAAAATGAAAGAAAATCAGCCCCCTGATGGTGATTTCTTACAAATATAACTAAACCAACATGATCTCCATAAGAAAACCAATACAATTTTCCAGCTAGAAATTATCCAGACAGAATTAAAGATGTTCTGTCTTTTTATTTTTTTAAAGATTTTATTTATTTATTTGACAGAGAGAGACACAGCGAGAGAGGGAACACAAGCAGGGGGAGTGGGAGAGGGAGAAGCAGGCTTCCCGCGGAGCAGGGAGCCCAATGCGGGGCTCGATCCCAGGACTGGGATCGCGACCTGAGCCGAAGGCAGACGCTTAAGACTGAGCCACCCAGGTGCCCCAAGATGTTCTGTCTTTAATGAGGTCTGTCATTGAGTTCTATCAGACTTTGATTTTCCATGGAGTTATGCATTCTATCTAGTAAGAGATTTTGGCTCTCACCAGTTGTCCAGAGACTTAAAAAGAACAAACCCCAAGACAAGGTGTTCAGGGAGCAACTGGACCCATTAATAGCATGTACAGTAAATGTTTTGTGTGCCTTACTTCCATTTAAAGCCTCACAAACTCCTCCAACTTTATCCTTGCTGAGTTTTCCACAGCGGAAACTGCAAGATTCAGGACACAGATATGAAGACTATGACACTAAAGACTCCAAGAATGATGGCCAGTATTGTTTAAAATAACACCAGCTACTGTAACAAATAAGCCTAAAAAAAATAATAGAAGTTTATTCCATGTTCACATAATAGTTTTTGGCAGGGAATGGATCATTCCACATAGCGATTCAGGGAAACAGTTAATCATGGATTTTCACCACAAGGCTTCCAGGTTCACCCTGAAAGTCATCCCCATTCCAGACACTTGGAAAAGTTGAAGACCATGGAGGAAATTGCATGGAAAGTTTTATGAACTAAACTTGGGAATGATGCACATCATGGATGCCCACAGTCCACTGGCTAGAAGGCAATCACATGACCACAGTGAAGTGCAGGGAAGGCTGGGAAATGTAGTCCAGCCATACACCTATGGAGAAGAAAAAACATTTTCATATAGTCAGTGGTCTTTGCCTTAGGATCAGTCCAGGAATGATGATCAGCTCAGAACTTCCTAATACTCTTCTTTGAATTTTGGTGTATCCATAAGAGGAAAAAAGCTCTAAAAAGACACTTCAGAATCCAGTTTCATATGTCATTACATCTACACAGGAGCAGGATACTGTGAAGTTTCCAGCCTTTTACCTTGGCATCATGCCGCTCAGTGTTTCTGAAAGTCTAATAGTAACTGGCTTAAGAATATGAGTTTCTTTTTTGGTGCACAGAAAAATAATATAGAAATGTCGAGGTGCCTTTCATAAGAAATGGAAATGTGCTATAAAATGTATATTTCAAAACCAGACAATACTAAAAACTAAAAGGCAAACATAACAAATAACCCTTTTCAAATATAATAATAATAATGGTACTTCTCTATTCAGGCAAATATCATAAACCTGGTAGATGATCTTTCATGATAGAAAGTGGAGAGGTCAGACTGGAGTATCTTTCCACTTAGACCATACAGAATTTTTTTTCTTTTTAATTTGCAGCATACTATAGTGAGAAGAGCTTAGATTTTGGGGGGGGAAAAAAACTAGGCTTTCTGAGTTATCTGCTGTGTGACTTCAGCCCCCTCCTCTGTAAATATGGGAGTAAAATTAAGACAAATGAGATGTTACAAAGCACCCAACCCAGCATCAAATCCACTTTAGGTGCTTGATAACTGTTAGAATTAGTGGTGGACACAGAGAAACAGAAATGGCCATGAGAAGGTCTCCCCTGTGACTTTGGCAAAGTTTGGAAGTGTGGGGTAAAATAATTCTACTTAGATTTCAAGGGGCAGAAAGCAAATAATATGTTACAATGAAAGGTTCTTTCCTGATCCCCCTTCAACTGGCAAATGTCTATTTGTCCTTGAAAGAAACTCAAGTATCACCCCCTCCAGAAAGCTGCTGTGTCCCACAGCACACCTCCAAGCTATATCTGTCATTTTCATTATATTCATCAAGAGGGAGTCTATAATTGTGTATTCATCTCTATGTTGAGGTCAATTTAGGTCAGGATTGTGTCTTATTTTTTATATCCTTGTCACCTAGCAAAATGTCTGGCACTTAGTAAACCATAAATAAATAAGCAATGATGCACAAGCCCAATAAACGACAGCAGTGTTTAGACACTTGTCAAGAAGAAGATGTTTGTGCTCTACACAGCACGGCAAGTCTTGGAAGGGAAGCTGTGTTCACACCTACTAACCCTGGCTTTTTCCAAACCAATCATTAATGGCTCCATCAGGAAGCTTTTAACCAAGACTTCTGACAGCTTCCCCCAGGATACTATGGAATAAGACTGGGGGCTAAACTGAGAAAAGCTTGGAGGATAAGAAAGTCACAATCCCTTTTCATTGACACTATAGAGAAAGACTCTGACTCAATGAATCTTGAATGGAGTTATTTTTTTTCCTTTTCACTCAAAACTGAAATAGGGTTATTTTCTTAATAGCTTGTGGCAGCTTGTTTTCTATAGCAGCTCTTTAAATTGAGCTCATATGGTAATAATTTACTTTAGAACAACTGAAACATTTGGTAGAAAATACTGGAGGAAGAAAAAGAGGAAAAAGATACTGGCCAGGGGAGCTGGTTGGATTTTTTCCCCTCTTTTTGAGATTATTTATCATTAAAGTACAATATCTTTCTTCCAGACCTGGAAGATTCAAACAAAGACTAACAAATCACACAGTAAACCAGCAATAAACCAAACAATTACTCCAAGCTAGAAGATGTATTTCTTATGGGAAATGTATTTCAAATTGCTGAGATCTTTAAATTCACCTCAGGATGCTCCTGGGCTGTGCTGTCAGTAATGGGAAAATTCCAACCTATTTGGTATTCTCCCCCAAGTGAGCTGGGCATCATTATTACATGATCAATGTTGTTATTTAACATTCAATGAATATCCACAGGGGTTAGGCACTGTTCAGATTCCATTAAAGACAGCTCCTGTCTTCAACCTGTTTGCGTCCTAGGATGACAAGAGAAAGAAACACAGAGAATGAAATATATCTTAGAGATATATTGGGATATTCGCCTAGAATCTTTGACATGACTTGCATGCCTGGGTGGGCATGGTAACTTCCACAGGAGAGATATTTCTCTCCCACAAGCCAGTGGCTCCAACCCTCAAGCTATTTCACAGGTGAATACTAGAGGCGAGGCTGGGAAGGTATTACCACCTCAAGTTATTAAAGTGAGCAATAGGGGCGCCTGGGTGGCCTAGTTGGTTAAGCGTCTGCCTTTGGCTCAGGTCATGATCTTAGGATCCTGGGATCGAGTCCCACATCAGGCTCCCTGCTCAGCAGGAAGCCTGCTTCTCCCTCTGCCACTCCCCCTGCTGGGCATGCTCTCTCTCTCTCTCTGTCAAGTAAATAAATAAAATCTTTTTAAAAAATAAATAAATAAAGTGAGCAATAATGTAGTATTTTAACTTAGTGTCATTGTGGAAGACAACATTTGTTAGGTTTTTTGTTTGTTTGGTTGGTTGGTTGGTTCTGGCAGATAAAATAACCAGTTACCCTGAGTGTTTTATCAATAGAGGCAGCTAAACAAGGCAATATAATAAAAGTCCAAAAAGTGGATAAGTAGAGTGTCAGAGCTAGGCAGAGGAGGAAAGGCTGGGTGACTTGCCAAAGGTCACACAGCTATTTAGTGACAAAAGTTGTCCATGTCTAGAAGTCATAAACAGTTACCCACCCAACTTTCAACCTCTACCTCTCCACTGATAATGCCTACCAACACACACACTAAATAAAAAAGAAACAACATGAAGAATAGAAGTGGAGAGGCTTTAGGAAAAGAAGGTAGCAATTTGGAAGACTTGATCTATATGTTTGCATTTCTTGTCTGTATAGATTTCCTGGGATGGCAGAGCTATATTTGGACTCCAGGGAGCTTGAGAAAAAATGAACTTAGTCCATCTTTAGTCTCACATCATTAATAGCGGAAAGTGGTCTGGGACAGGTATCTCTGGCTCTCATCTCATTAAAAGTCCAGAACTACCCAGAGTAGTTATCTAGACTTTATCCCATTAAAAGCCCAGCATAATCCAGAAAAAAAAAAAAAGGCTCTGGGGGAGGGAGGCAGGATTTTCAAAAAGCTCTCAAAAGATAGTTTATCCCATTGAGATATGGTAGTCTATTCTTGAAAAGATATCCATAGTGAATGGATATACATGGGGCAAAACTGGAGGGAGGCAGTGGGCTTCTGTCTTGCATAAGGTTCTACATATAACCCTCAATTTGGAAAGTGTCTCCAACTCCAGGATTTGTCTTTCCTTTTGATATCTAGATATCCGCTGAGGTCACTTTGGTTTTGAACATCAAATAAAATTGGCTGGAGCACCTGGGTGGCTCAGTTGGTTAAACATTTGCCTTCGACTCAGGTCATGATCCCAGGGTCCTGGGATCAAGTCCCACAATGGGCTCCCGGCTCAGCAGGGAGCCTGCTTCTCCCTCTGACCCTCTCCCCTCTCGTGCTGTTTCTCACTCTCTCTCTCTCAAATAAATAAATAAATAAAATCTTTAAATCAATAATTAATTAATTAATTAAATTGGCTTGATCCCATCTCACAAGCTGTGGGAAATCCACACCCTGCTCAAGACTTTACTGAATTCCTATTGGCTTTTTGTTCCCATAATCACATGAATCCATTTTGGCGGACACTGCACTCAACTCACATTGCTCTTTCAACTTCCACTTCCTTCTACCTGTAGCTGACCTAGGGATGGAAAACCTTAACTTCTCCAAAGCACCATCCCTACAACCCTGGTTTTGCATATTTTTAATGACTATTTATAGTAATAGCAGGGGAGTATTACATTGTAGCAAAGTACAGACTAGCAGACAAACTTGATTTCTAGACCATCCTGTGCTTAAACCCAGCCTGGGCAAAACCAGCCGCATGCCCCAGACCCGTGCACTTGCCACGGGGAATTTCTTCCTCAAGCCCATTGGAGTCTTGTACTGGTGCTCTCCTCCCAAATTCATTTTGCATCTATCCATTTACAAAGCTACTTCCAGCTCCCCAAATTCCTTTTCATTTTTAACAGAGGGAATTAAGCCACCTACAATTTTTTCCTAGTACACCAAAGGGCCCATTAGGACATTACCTTCAACATTTCCTAAAATAATAAATTTCCCTCTCTACTATACAATCCCCAATTCCCAGTCACTACCCTCATTCAGATTTTCATTACTTCATGCCTAAGTGGGTCTCTTCCTCCCCCTTTTAATTTAATCTGATGCTAGCAGGTGCGTCTTCTAAAAATCTGCTTACCATGCAGCCACACACCCATCCCCCCCTCAGACAACTGCAGTTGCTCCTCACTGCCACTCACACTTGCACACACATTTTCAAAACTTGATTTTCTAAAGCAAAGTCTTGAAAGGCATGAAAAAGTGTTTCAATATATCACCACCTAAAAAGAATTGGAGCTGATCAAAAAGTAAAGCTACAATTAACGCACCATTAAACAGGAACCATTAAGTGCATGGAGATCAAGAAATCCAGTTATGTTTCCCATACATAATAATAATTAATAACACAAGATTTCTATGGCACTTCACATGCTCAGAACACTTCACAGACATAGGCTTAATTACACAGATAAAGATATTGCAGGTCTTTCTTTTGATTTCAGGGATTCATTAAATTGCCCATTTGGTTAACAAAGTAATTCCCTATACTTCTGAATTCTTGAGGAGAGTGTAAGAAAGAGGGAGACCAGCATAAATGTCAAACAAGAGTTAGCCTTTGTCCTTTCTCCACTTCCTGGAAATCTGTAAGAAAAAAAAATCTGTATGGGGGTCTTTGCTCACCTGTCCTCACTCTTGTGGACTGGGGTAGGAGTAAGTCTGTTCCAGCTTCAGCTCATCTGTACCTTAGAACCCACCGCTGCCACTAACACTAGACCTTGAAAGGACACACCTTGTCCACCAAGGTTACTCCTGCCCAGAACTTATAAAAGGAAGGGTGAAGGTCTTCCCATCTGGGTAGTGAACTCAGGGTCTTTCTGAGATCTTTCTATGTCCTGGATATCAAATAACTTTCAAGAAGACTCTAGGACCCACTTGACAAACTCAGACTCCATTCTATTCCTTTGCTCTCCAGGCTTGTTCTCCCCACTCTGAAACATACCTTTGCTAGAACATTAACATTCCTCTTAAACTCCCTTGGGAAATTTGGTCCTTGACACACAACTTTGGACATCCAGATCCACTCTGCCTCATGAACCTGGGGACTCTGGCCCTACTTGGAAGGTAGACCCACAGAAACCTAGTTCACCTAAAAGACTAAAAGTGAAATACTGGACATTCCTAATGAAAACTGTTGGAGACAGTCACCCCCAACCGTTGTCCAGTTAGCAAGTAGTGTAACAAGGGCTATGCAATTTCCATGCAGTGTAACAAAGGCACATCATCACATGATCATCACATGAACTTGATGAACTTATAGCACTAACTGCTACATAACCCAAAGAGACAGCATTATATTATGGAAAAGGCTTCACTCTGTAGCCCACTGGTGCTGGATTCATTCTAGGTCTGCCAAGACAAAAATAATAAACAAGTTTAAAAGTGCCTCCATATAGTAACTACTAAGTAGGGGTATTTGTTTCATACCATTCTGTCAGGACCATTACTACTCCAATAATCAGGACTACAATCATGGCCCCTGCAGTCCTTGAGTAGCACAAGCTAAAACAGATTTTGGACTGACAGAATTAAGGATTATCTTTGCTTATTGTATTTCCATGGGAAACAGAGGTCATCTAAGCTCTAAAATTTCAAAATCAACCCTAATTGCTCCTATCAATTTTTCTCCCAACACTGTTTCAACAGCCATCCACTTGGTCTTTTGATGTTCTAAGACTGGCAGAATCAGACAGTTGGGCTTGCCCTTCCAAACCTCATTTTTGTTCCAGAAAGGGAGAAATAGATGTTCTTTGCCATTACTCCTATGTACTCTTGGTTACAAGAGATCATAACTGACTTCAGTGGTCCATTTGCAGGAGAGAGCACCAGGAAACTTAATTCCTCTTTAAATCAACAACTCCCAAGAGTTACAGGGATTGGAAACAAAATCTGAAAGTTTCCTTCCACTTCTGAGTCCACCAAGAGTTATAGACTAATATGATATTAGACCTATATACTATGACAACCATTATCCTCAATACCACAGTAGCTTTATGAGACAATGTTTTTAATTCTTATTTCACAGTTGGAAAAAATTCAGGCCCAGAAATGTGAATGACACAAAAAAGATTCAAGGTTAGATCTGAAGAGCTTGAAGCTCAGTTCCTCAGCTCTAGACTATAAGGAAATAGTAGTTCTTTTTCTCCTTTTCCCTCCTTCAGAAAGAGTCAGTTACCATCAGAAAGACTAAAGAAGCTGTGGTCTGGGTGCTGGAGGTTAACTGAAGTCTGACAAGAAAGGGATGAATCAAGAGTCATGAGTAAGACCATGAATGAACACAGACATTGTTGAGGAAAGTTCTTTCCCCCATCCAGAGCCCTGAGCTCCCAACCAACATAAACAAAGGATCTGGTGGTATTCCTATGTGTTCACTCATCCTATTTCTTTTATTCAGCTTCCCCTATAGCGAGATGGGGCCATGCAACTGAGTTCTACATAGGCAGAACATATATGTTACCTTTAGGCCTGGCACATAAGACTTCTCTCACAGTCCTCATGTTCTCTCTCTTTCCTTGTCTCCAAGCCAGACACAGAAGATGCAGTGGAGGTCTCTGATGCCCCAAGGGATGGGACAGTCCTGGTTTCCTGAATGACTATGTAGAGCATAGCACCACTGCCCACTACTGCATTGGGCTCTGCAATGGATGAAGGTAAACCTATATGGTGTTAAGCCAAGGAGATTTGGGGGTTGTGTGTTACAGCACCTAGTGCATCCTAATGCAGACCATCCCTCTCTGTAATTTCACCACTTAGGCAGGGGCTTTGGCCTCTCCAGCCTTCCTTCTCACCCCTCCAACAAACCCTTGTTGTCTTTCCACTGCTCATTAGCACCTCTACCTCAGCCTGCACTGAGAAAATTAAAGAAGATGAAATTTAAATGAGTCCATTTTTTCCTTCTTAGCAGCTCTTGTCTTAAGAGAAAGAAAAAATAAATAAAATTCAATGGAATCAGAGAGGAGGTTAAAATTATTGCTGAAGATGAGGTTTGAAAATCATCTGTAGATTTCAGTTTTCTGAGCTCTCTTCTCTTCATTAATCAACAACTGGCTCTGTTACTAGGCAGCACAGTGTAGAAGGTCACTCCTGCCTGTACATTTGTCTGTGCTCCTTCTAGACAGTTTAGCTCCAAGAGTGAGTCTCTCCCTTACTTACCAATATTCTCATTCTCCATCTGGATCAGATAAGACCTGAATCAGCAAGAGTCCCATCAAATCTCAGAATTCATTTCAGATAGATGGTTCAGATGAAGAGATTCTTTGAAGGAGGACTTACAGAGGTATGGAAAGGGTTATGGAAATCAACAAGGAATGTTGCAGCAGTCAGAGAAGAGGAAAGCATCACCCCTTTTCTAACCCCCACATCTGATGGGGCAAGTCAAGGAAATAGCACTCCTGAGACTCCATGAGGGTGGACTGTGCAAGGCCACACAGTGGGCCATATAGTCATGGATGGCACAGCTCCAGACAGAGGCATGACAGCAGGGGTACAGAGGGGGGCAGACAAATACTCTGGCCTCTCCATCCTCTTATTCTCCAGGACAGGGCTTACCGTTGTCCAAATCCACCTGGAAGCTGAAGGACAAGGAACCCATTGAGGTCATCCTTCCAGAGTACAGACAACAAAGTGGGGACAGAGAATGTGGGAGGGCAAAGAAAGAACAATCAGTCCTGACCCCTGCCTCAATGCTCCTCCCCGGCTCATCTTTCCTTCTCTTTCCAAATTCTTCAGGATCCAAAATGTCCTCTCCCTACTTTCTCCAAATTAAAACTTAATTTTCTGTTAAAGTGGAGGACCCCAGATATTTTAAAGAAGAAAGTAACTAGGTAAAGTGATTTAAATTAAGTAAGGAGTACATTTTAGCACATATTTCTAATAATATTTCATTTACCTTTTTTAAAAATCATATAGCAAACATATTTTTTCAGCTTTATTGAGGAATAATTGACAAATGAAAATGTATATGTTTAAAGTATACAGTGTGATTATTTTATACACACACACATCATGAATCACCAAGATCAAGTTAATTAACACATCTGTCACTTCATATAGTTAACTGTTATTTTTTCTTTTTTCTAGTGGGAAGCCTGAAGATTTACTCTTAGCAAATTTCAAGTATATAATATTGCATTATTAACCATAGTCACTGTGCTGTACAGTAGATCCTCAGAACTTATTTACCTTATAGCTAAAAGTTTGTACTCTTTCACCTTCATCTCCCAATTTCCTGCACCCTCCAGCTTCTGGCAACCACCATTCTACTCTATGATTCTCTGAGATCAGCTTTTTATCATTATTATTATTATTATTCCACATATAAGTGATACCATACAGTTTTTTACTTTCTCTGTCTGATACTTCACTAAGCACAATGCCCCACCCCCCAGATTCATCCACATTGTAGCAAGTGGCAGGTTTTCCTTCTTTTTTATAATAGTCCATTATATAGATATATGCCACATTCTCTTTATTCATTCATCTGTTGATGAACACTTAAGTTCTTTCCATATTTTGGCTAGTGTGAATAATGCTATAATTAACATGGAGGTGCATATATCTCTTCATTATGGATTTTGTTTCCTTCAGATATATTCCCAGAAGTGGGATTGCTAACTCTAGTTTTTTGTTTTTCTGGGTTTTTTAAAATAAAAAGAAATTTTATTTTATTTTATTTATTTTTTATTATGTTGTGTTAGTCACCATACAGTACATCATTAGTTATTGATGTAGTGCTAGCTCTAGTTTTAATTTTTTGAGGAAACTCCATAGAGTTCTCCACGCTGGCTAAACCAGTTTATATCTCACCAACTGTGCATAAGGCTTTTATTTTCTCCATATTCTCATCAACACTTGCTCTTTCTTGTCTTTTTGGTAATAGCCATTTTGACAGGAGTGAGTTGATAACTCATTATGGTTTTGATTTGCATTTCCCTGATTATTATTGTGGTAAGCACCTTTTCATGGTGTTGGCCATTTGTATGCTTTTGGAAAAAATATCTATTCAGGTCCTTTGTCCATTTTTTTTAATTTAATTTCTTTTTTGCTATTGAGTTGTATGAGCTCCTTTATATAGTTTGGAAATTAACTTATTATCAAATATATGACTTGAAAATATTTTTCTCCATTCCACAGGTTGCCTTTTCAATGTATTGATTGTTTCCTTTGCTATGGAAAAGCTTTTCTAGTTTGATATAGTCCCACTTATTTATTTTAGCTTTTTTTTTGCCTGTGCTTTTGGTACCATATCCAAAAAATCACTGTCAAGACCAATTTCATGGAGATTTTTCTTTATGGTTTCTTCTAGGAGTTTTATGGTGTCAAGTATTTAATCCATTTGGAGTTAATTGTTATGAGTGGTATAAGATCAGGTCCAGTTTCATTCTTTCATTTACGGATATCTAGTTTTCCCAGCATGATTTTTTTTTTTTTAAGATTTTAATTTATTTATTTGACAGACACAGCGAGAGAGAGAACACAAGCAGGGGGAGTGGGAGAGGGAGAAGCAGGCTTCCCACAGAGCAGGGAGCCCGATGCGGGGCTCGATCCCAGGACCCTGGGATCATGACCTGAGCCGAAGGCAGGCGCTTAACGACTGAGCCACCCAGGTGCCCCTTCCCAGCATGATTTATTGAAGAGATTTTCCTGTCCTCATTGTGTGCTCTTGGAGCCCTTGTCAAGGTTAATTGACTGTAAATGCATAGGTTTATTTCTGGGCTTTCTATTGTGTTCCATTGGCTAGGTGCCTATTTTTATGCCAATACCACACTGTTTTAATTACTACAGCATTGTAATATAGTTTGAAATCAGGAAGTGTAATGGATCCAGCTTTGTTCTTTCTCAAAATTGCTTTGGCTATTCAGGGGCTTTTGTGGCTCCATACAAGGTTTACATTATTTTCAAACAATCATGAATGGGAAATATGGTGCCTTGCTATTATTGCTTCAACCTCCAATTCCCATTAGAGACATCAGTAATCAATTATAGTTCCCTCTCATACTGAGTCTGGATGAAGTCTGAGAATCCTTTTCAAAGGAGTACTATAAGTAGCCACTGCTAAGCAATCAATCACAATTTGGAGTTCAGGTTTCTGCTACCTGCAACACTTCAATAGAGTATCTCTAAATGACTGAAGTGCCCCCTCCTCTTGATCAGACACCATCTTCGACATGGCAAGTAGAAAAGATACTGAATGGCTCTTATTCTGAATCGTCAAACAGTTGCTTAAAATTGACACCTGAAATGTGTATTTGCTATTATTGCAAAAGTGTCACAATTTAGGCTAGAGAAGCGATTTCCCTCAAACTGTAATTGACTAGGAGATGATTTTCAGAGTAAAAGTTGTCAAATACCATGGATCTACTCTCTGTCCTGTGTTGAGCACTTTACTAATGTTAATCCTCACAACAGATCTAGTTGGGTAATTGTTACTATCCCTATTACATAGATGAGCAAACTGAGTGAATGACAAATCATCCAGCTAAAGTAGTCATTTTTCAAATGAATAAATATTACCAGAGATGTGGCATTCAGTGGTGGAAGGAGATCTGAATAGAAATCACCAGAACACAATTTTAGTCTCAGATCTGCTATCTTTGTTGCTTCTGCATCAAAGTGGTCACAGGAGCAATGATCTGCCACCTTACATGATTTCTGGAAAATTTCAAAGGACAATGTAAAGGAAATATACAGTGAAATGGTAAGAAAAAAGAGACCGAAGGATATATAATGATTTTTTCTCATGGCAACAATATGACAGAACCAAGGTGTTGGCTCCTTCACATCTGTATCCAGCAAGACCCCATTGTGGAAAAACTGCAAAATGGATCTATGTCCTTCCTCAGCCCATGCCTCACCATGAGGCACATATAGTTTCCCACCTCTCAGCTCTACTGTCATTTTACACAGAGAAACAACAATGAGGTAATCCTCCATAGGTTTAAGATATCTTATTATCAGGGTAATTCATAGATTTGTCTAGAAGCCTTTACCTCATGACATGCATGATATAGGGGGATCCATGTAATATACAGATGATAGTCACACAAAGAAACTATGATAATTATTATGCCCTGGATGGGTATAAACTTGGCAGACCTGTTTTAGTTTGGGAAGAACCAAAGAAGCGTTAGCTGCCCTTAGATTAAATGAAGCTTAAGATTTACTATATTAAAGAAGAAGACAGTGAATAACAGAAAGAATACTTTAGTTAGAAACTAATCAGTAAAGGACTTTCAAGTTTCTATCAAGGAAATTGTCATATTGAGAGGAGAAGAATTTTCTATATTTCTTGGGTTCTCAAGGGCTGGGAGTTGAGCCACAAACCAAAGGAAAAGAGAGTATTCAGGATATAATAAATCCCAGCCACATGGGAAAGTCTAACCCTTCTGGTTTTATGCTGAGTATGAAGAAGAGAAGCAAGCAGTCAGAAACATACGCATTAGCATCCCTCCAGACTGAAATCCCACAGGCTTGATGCATAATGGTAACCTTCCAGTTAGCACAAGGATTCATGAGACCACTGGGGGCTAGCAAACTACTTCCTCGATCATAGCTTGAGGGACATTGCAATGTTTTAGGAGAAGCTCTCCATTCAGCTTGTCACAAAGTCTCAAACAAGTAAGGATTAATGGTACAACATGGGTGGAGGGAATTATCTAAATATAGGACCTGAGGTTGCATCTTTGATTCATAATGGTTGGTGTGAGGTAAGGAGGAGACCCAGAAGACTTCATGTGTCCTGATGAGGGGTAATGGAGGTACCAACAACTGTGAATCAACTGGGTCTGGGGTCCAAACAAAGAGATTATGGAGAAGTGGGACTTTGCAATAAGATTTCAGCTTCAGGAAGAATGAAGCAGGGGAAATCGGAGGGGTAGACGAACCATGAGAGACGATGGACTCTGAAAAACAAACTGAGGGTTCTAGAGGGGAGGGGGGTGGTAGGATGGGTTAGCCTGGTAATGGGTATTGAGGAGGGCACATTCTGCATGGAGCACTGGGTGTTATGCACAAACAATGAATCATGGAACACTTCATCTAAAACTAATGATGTAATGTATAGGGATTAACATAAGAATAAAAAAAAAAGATTTCAGCTTCAGATGACAGCATTCTCCTTGGAAGGCCAGGCAAGGTCAGCCACAACCCAGCACATACCTCCTAGTGGCTCAAGAACCAGCCAAAATCATACAGTCCATGACAGAGGCCAGCAAGAACCTAAAGAAAGCACAGAGATCTCATTAAATGTATCTAAGGATCTCTCTCCCAACATCATAAAGACACATAAACCTCCCCACCACCAAAAAAAGTAATCACTACCATCTTGGGAAAAACAGAAAAGAATAATGAGAGCTGGGACTTTTTCCAGAAAAATACTGAGTTACCTCAAAAATTCAGTTTAAAACAGAAACAGGAAGGGATATCTGACAAATGTATTTTGCAACTCTAGCAATGGATAGGAAGGGAGGACAGGGTGTTTCTTATTAATATTAGATCAGTTAGAGAGAAATAAAGCAACACTGCTTTTGCATACGTGGATTGAACCATGTGGAAGTGCAAACCTACTACAGATGCCACCAAATCCCTGCTGCTTAAAGAAGGCTTCCAGCATCATATAGAGGTCCAAGTGCTTCTCATCATGTTCTAATGTCTTCACTCACTCTACCATGCTCATTTGTTACTGTTTTGTGTACCTCAAATCATTTTCTTATATTCCGTCTTATGTTTAAAGAAAACTTTTCAAGTAGTTATGTTCAGAGTGGCTACATGGGTGGTAAATATTTTGAGTACTTGATTTATCAAAAATGTCTTTAATTGAAAGTTTCACTGGGGGCCTATTCAGAATTTGAGGTTTATCATTTTCTTTAAAAAAAAAAAAGGAACAGGATTTCTTCACTTTTAATGGTGAGAAGTCTAATGTCAAGTGGATTCTCACTGCATCTCAGGTAACCTTCTAATTTACAGAAATGTTTATGACAATCTTGGTATCATTAGAGTTTTCTACTTCAACTTGGTTGCTTCTAAGTGTGGATCTTTTCTCTTGGTATCCTGCTCAGTGTGGTGAGGTCATTACACTCTGAAAACTTTTCTTTCTTCACCCCTGAGAAACTTCCTCTACCGTCCATTGATTTCTTCCACTTCATTATCTCTGTCTTCTCTCTGGAACTCCTAATGGATGAATGTTTAACTCCTTAGTGCTCAATTGTCTGTATTTTATTATTTTTTGCACAGTGAAAACTGGATACAATCTACATTTCTAGCAATAGGGCATTGATTAAATATATCATTACCCATTTGTTAGTGACATATGAAGTAGGTTTTAAAATGATGCTTTAAAATGAAATCTAGATGGGCATGCCATTTAAGCAACAACAACAACAAAATTAAACTATAAATGTACTAGAAGAAAGCATCAGGAAAAAGGAAGTTGCAATTTCAGATGAGGGAAGAATTTTCCTAATATAATACAAAACTCAGAACCATTAAAGACAAAGAGATAAATCTGAAGACATGAAGTTTTATATGTATTTTGTTCTTTTTGATAAAATCTATCAAAGTATAATACACATAGAGAAAAGTGCACACAATTGATGAACTTTCACAAACTGAACGA
The DNA here is from genome assembly GCF_002201575.2 of Neomonachus schauinslandi. Taxonomy (NCBI): domain Eukaryota; kingdom Metazoa; phylum Chordata; class Mammalia; order Carnivora; family Phocidae; genus Neomonachus; species Neomonachus schauinslandi. Next base: position 152,260,914 of record NC_058403.1, read on the forward strand.
CCTGTGTAACCAGCACCCAGATCAAGAAAGAGATCATTACCAATTCCCCAATGGCCCTCATGCCACCTCTTGTCACCACCTCCCCAAGGGCAACCATTCTCCTGACTTATAATGCCATAGGGTGGATGGCGTTGCCTGTTTTGAACTTTGTATATATATTATATATATAATTAATATATAAAAATAAATTATAAATAAATTTATAATATAATAATTATAACATAATACATATAATTCAGTTATACGTGATAACTAATATAATATAATATAATATAATATAATATAATATAGTAAATTACAATGTGTTCTTTGTGGCTGGATGCTTTTACACAACCTGACGTTCATGAGATTCAGCCATGCTGTGTGTATAATTGCAGTGGGCTCATTCCCTTTACTGCATATTTTCACACATGTGACTCTCCTTTGACTTATGTCCATTCCCCTGTTGAAAGATGACCTCTTAGACTTTTATTTTCTGTTGTGGGAGATTTCCTTGACTTATCTTCCAGCTTGGGTCTTTAACCCTGGCTTTTCTAGTTCTTACATAGTCAATTCTTTGATTTCTTTTTTCATTTTCATTGAACACATTTTGAGTTTCCAGAGATTCCTTTTTTGTTAACTGCTTGTTACTGCTTTTTGTTAATAACATCTTGTTCTTTGTTCTTTAAATAGAAAAAAAAAAGACAATATCCATCAGTCTCTCTGTTTAAGGATATTAATAGAACTTTCAGTTCTTTTTTATTTTCCAACTATTTCTGCCTCTTCCACAGAAGATTGTTCTGGTTTTTTGTTTTGTTTTGTTTTTTCAGCTTGATCCTTCTCTTTGTGCTACTGGTTTTCCTTAAATGTTTGATGGTTCTTGCTTGAGAATTAATACTCATGAGCAAAAAGCAAAATCTCCTCTACGGTTGGGTAGGTCTGTCTCCCTCCACAAGTGGGGCAGCTGAAGGCAGGTTCTGAGCAGGAGGCAGAGACTGGTGACTGCAGACTTCCCTGTGTAGGGCAGGGCTGGAAAGTCGTCTGTAGACACAGCCCCCCACAACTGCCAGGTTAGGAGGGCGTGGGCATCATGTTGGAATGACTTCTTCGGTAGAGCTGTTTGTTCTTGATGTCCTTATTTCTCTCTTTCTAATGTTAATTTCTTCCCAGTTCATTTCTGATCTGCTCAGCTTCTCTCCAGATCCCTAAACCATAGGAGGATACCTTCTTGAAAGAGCACATATTTTCTTTAAGACTAGTTCTTGGATTTCATGCCATTATCATATGCTTTATGTATGAGGGGGACTAGAAGAAAGAGGGACACCCCCAAGAGACTCAGCTGCTATAATTTCATTTTTTAATTATCTTTTTAAATTAAATTTAATTCTATTATGTTATATTAGTCACCATACAATACATCATTAGTCTTTGATGTAGTGATCCATGATTCATTGTTTTCGTATGACACCCAATGCTTCATGCAGTATGTGCCCTCCTTTATTTATTTATTTATTTTATTCTTATGTTAATCCCCATACATTACATCATTAGTTTTAGATGAAGTGTTCCGTGATCCATTGTTTGTGCATAACACCCAGTGCTGCATGCAGAATGTGCCCTCCTCAATACCCACCACCAGGCTAACCCATCCTCCCACCCCCCTCCCCTCTAGAACCCTCAGTTTGTTTTTCAGAGTCCATCGTCTCTCATGGTTCGTCTACCCCTCCGATTTCCCCGGCTTCATTCTTCCCCTCCCGCTACCTTCTTCTTCTTCTTCTTCTTTTTTTTTTTTTCTTAACATATATTGCATTATTTGTTTCAGAGGTACAGATCTGTGATACAACAGTCTTGCACAATTCACAGCGCTTACCAGAGCACATACCCTCCCCAGTGTCTATCACCCAGTCACCCCATCCCTCCCCCACACCCCCCACTCCAGCAACCCTCAGTTTGTTTCCTGCAATTAAGAATTCCTCATATCAGTGAGATCATATGATACATGTCTTTCTCTGTTTGACAAATTTCACTCAACATAATACCCTCCAGTTCCATCCACGTCGTTGCAAATGGCAAGATCTTATTCCCTTTTGATGGCTGCATAATATTCCATTGTATATATATACCACCTCTTCTTTATCCATTCATCTGTCGATGGACATCTTGGCTCTTTCCACAGTTTGGCTATTGTGGACATTGCTGCTATAAACATCAGGGTGCACGTACCCTTTCGAATCCCTACTTTTGTATCTTTGGGGTAAATACCCAGTAGTGCAATTGCTGGATCATATGGTAGCTCTATTTTCAACTTTTTGAGGAACCTCCATACTATTTTCCAGAGTGGCTGCACCAGCTTGCATTCCCACCAACAGTGTGGGAGGGTTCCCCTTTCTCCGCATCCCCGCCAACATCTGTCGTTTCCTGACTTGTTAATTTTAGCCATTCTGACTGGTGTGAGGTGGTATCTCATTGAGGTTTTGATTTGGATTTCCCTGATGCCAAGCGATATTGAGCACTTTTTCATGTGTCTGTTGGCCATTTGGATGTCTTCTTTGGAAAAATGTCTGTTCATGTCTTCTGCCCATTTCTTGATTGGATTCTTTGTTCTTTGGGTGTTGAGTTTGATGAGTTCTTTATAGATTTTGGATCCTAGCCCTTTATCTGATATGTCATTTGCAAATATCTTCTCCCATTCTTTCGGTTGTCTTTTGGTTTTGTTGACTGTTTCCTTCGCTGTGCAAAAGCTTTTTATGTTGATGAAGTCCCAATAGTTCATTTTTGCCCTTGCTTCCCTTGCCTTTGGCGATGTTTCTAGGAAGAGGTTGCTTCAGCTGAGGTCAAAGAGGTTGCTGCCTGTGTTCTCCTTTAGGATTTTGATGGACTCCTGTCTCACATTGAGGTCTTTCAACCATTTGGAGTCTATTTTTGTGTGTGGTGTAAGGAAATGGTCCAGTTTCATTCTTCTGCATGTGGCTATCCAATTTTCCCAACACCATTTGTTGAAGAGACTGTCTTTGTTCCATTGGACATTCTTTCCTGCTTTGTCAAAGATGAGTTGACCATAGAGTTGAGAGTCCATTTCTGGGCTCTCTTTTCTGTTCCATTGATCTATGTGTCTGTTTTTGTGCCAGTACCATGCTGTCTTGATGATGACACCTTTGTAATAGAGCTGGGTGTCCGGAACTGTGATGCTGCCGACTTGCTTTTCTTTTTCAACATTCCTCTGGCTATGCAGGGTCTTTTCTGGTTCCATACAAATTTTACGATTATTTGTTCCATTTCTTTGAAAAAAGTGGATGGTATTTTGATGGGGATTGCATTGAATGTGTAGATTGCTCTAGGTAGCATTGACATCTTCACAATATTTGTTCTTCCAATCCAGGAGCATGGAACGTTTTCCCATTTCTTTGTGTCTTCCTCAATTTCTTTCATGAGTATTTTATAGTTTTCTGAGTACAGATCCTTTGTCTCTTTGGTTAGATTTATTCCTAGGTATCTTATGGTTTTGGGTGCAATTGTACATGGGATCGACTCCTTAATTTCTCTTTCTTCTGTCTTGTTTTTGGTGTATAGGAATGCCACTGACTTCTGTGCATTGATTTTATATCCTGCCACTTGACTGAATTCCTGTATGAGTTCTAGCAGTTTTGGGGTGGAGTCTTTGGGGTTTTCCACATAAAGTATCATATCATCTGCAAAGAGTGAGAGTTTGACTTCTTCTTTGCCGATTTGGATGCCTTTGATTTCTTTTTGTTGTCTGATTGCTGTGGCTAGGACTTCTAATACTATGTTGAATAGCAGTGCTGACAGTGGACATCCCTGCCGTGTTCCTGACCTTAGGGGGAAAGCTCTCAGTTTCTCCCCATTGAGAATGATATTTGCTGTAGGTTTTTCATAGATGGCTTTTATGATATTGAGGTATGTACCCTCTATGCCTATACTCTGAAGAGTTTTGATCAAGAAAGGATGCTGTACTTTGTCAAAAGCTTTTTCTGCATCTATTGAGAGGATCATATGATTCTTGTTCTTTCTTTTGTTAATGTACTGTATCACATTGATTGATTTGCGGAAGTTGAATCAACCTTGCAGCCCAGGGATAAATCCCACTTGGTCGTGGTGAATAATCCTTTTAATGTACTGTTGGATCCTATTGGCTAGTATTTTGGTGAGAATTTTTGCATCCATGTTCATCAGGGATACTGGTCTGTAATTCTCCTTTTTGATGGGGTCTTTGTCTGGTTTTGGGATCAAGGTAATGCTGGCCTCAGAAAATGAGTTTGGAAGTTTTCCTTCCATTTTTATTTTTTGGAACAGTTTCAGAAGAATAGGTACTAATTCTCCTTGAAATGTTTGGTAGAATTCCCCTGGGAAGCCATCTGGCCCTGGGCTTTTGTTTTTTGGGAGATTTTTGATGACTGCTTCCATTTCCTTACTGGTTATGGGTCTGTTCAGGTTTTCTATTTCTTCCTGGTTCAGTTTTGGTAGTTGATACATCTCTAGGAATGCATCCATTTCTTCCAGATTTTCTAATTTGCTGGCATAGAGTCGTTCATACTATTTTCTTATAATATTTTGTATTTCTTTGGTGTTGGCTGTGATCTCTCCTCTTTCATTCATAATTTTGTTGATTTGGGTCATTTCTCTTTTCTTTTTGATAAGTCTGGCCAGGGGTTTATCAATCTTGTTAATTCTTTCAAAGAACCAGCTCCTAGTCTCATTGATCTGTTCCACTGTTCTTTTAGTTTCTATTTCATTGATTTCTGCTCTGATCTTTATTATTTCTCTTCTCCTGCTGGGTTTAGGCTTTATTTGCTGTTCTTTCTCCAGCTCCTTTAGGTGTAGGGTTAGGTTGTGTACTTGAGACCTTTCTTGTTTCCTGAGAAAGGCTTGTATTGCTATATACTTGCCTCTTAGGACTGCCTTTGCTGCATCCCAAAGATTTTGAATAGTTGTGTTTTCATTTTCATTGGTTTCCATGAATTTTTTTAATTCTTCTTTAATTTCCTGGTTGACCCATTCATTCTTCAGTAGGATGCTCTTTAGCCTCCATGTATTTGAGTTCGTTCCGACTTTCCTCTTGTGATTGAGTTCTAGTTTCAAAGCATTGTGGTCTGAAAATAGGCAGGGAATGATCCCAATCTTTTGGTACCGGTTGAGACCTGATTTATGACCTAGGATGTGATCGATTCTGGAGAATGTTCCATGGGCACTAGAGAAGAATGTGTATTCCATTGCTTTGGGATGGAATGTTATGAATATGTCTGTGAAGCCCATTTGGTCCAGTGTGTCATTTAAAGTCTTTATTTCCTTGTTGATCTTTTGCTTAGATGATCTGTCCATTTCAGTGAGGGGGGTGTTAAAGTCCCCCACTATTATTGTATTGTTGTCGATGTGTTTCTTTGCTTTTGTTATTAATTGGCTTATATAATTGGCTGCTCCCATGTTAGGGGCATAGATATTTACAATTGTTAGATCTTCTTGTTGGATAGATCCTTTAAGTAGGATATAATGTCCTTCCTCATCTCTTATTACAGTCTTTGGTTTAAAATCTAATTTGTCTGATATAAGGATTGCCACCCCAGCTTTCTTTTGGTGTCCATCAGCATGGTAAATGGTTTTCCACCCCCTCACTTTCAATGTGGGGGTGTCTTTGGGTCGAAAATGAGTCTCTTGCAGACAGCATATCAATGGGTCTTGTTTTTTAATCCAGTCTGATAGCCTGTGTCTTTTGATTGGGGCATTTAGCCCATTTACATTCAGGGTAACTATTGAAAGATAGGAATTTAGTGCCATTGTATTGCCTGTAAGGTGACTGTTACTGTATATTGTCTGTGTTCCTTTCTGGTCTATCTTGCTTTTAGGCTCTCTCTTTGCTTAGAGGACCCCTTTCGAGATTTCTTGTAGGGCTGGTTTTGTGTTTGCAAATTCCTTTAGTTTTTGTTTGTCCTGGAAGCTTTTTATCTCTCCTTCAATTTTCAATGACAGCCTAGCTGGATATAGTATTCTTGGCTGCATATTTTTCTCATTTAGTGCTCTGAATATATCCTGCCAGTCCTTCTGGCCTGCCAGGTCTCTGTGGATAGGTCTGTTGCCAATCTAATGTTTCTACCCTTGTAGGTTACATATCTCTTCTCCCGAGCTGCTTTCAGGATTTTCTCTTTGTCTATGAGACTCGTAAGTTTCACTATTAGATGTTGGGGTGTTGACCTATTTTTATTGATTTTGAGAGGGGTTCTCTGTGCTTCCTGGATTTTCATGCCTGTTTCCTTCCCCACATTAGGGAAGTTCTCTGCTATAATTTGCTCCATTATACCTTCTGCCCCCCTCTCTCTTTCTTCTTCTTCTGGGATCCCAATTATTCTAATGTTGTTTCGTCTTATGGTATCGCTTATCTCTCGAATTCTGCCTTTGTGATCCAGTAGTTGTTTATCTCTCTTTTTCTCAGCTTCTTTATTTTCCATCATTTGGTCTTCTATATCACTGATTCTCTCTTCTGCCTCATTTATCCTAGCAGTTAGTGCCCCCATATTTGATTGCACCTCATTAATAGCCTTTTTGATTTCAACTTGGTTAGATTTTAGTTCTTTGACTTCTCCAGAAAGGGTTTCTCTAATAACTTCCATGTTTTTCTCAAGCCCAGCTAGTATCTTTAAAGTGATGATTCTGAACTCTAGATCCGACATCGTACTAATGTCCGTATTGAGTAGGTCCCTGGCAGTCAGTACTACCTCTTGTTCTTTTTGTTGAGGTGATTTTTTCCGTCTTGTCATTTTGTGCAGAGGAGAATAGATTAATGAGAGAACAAAATGCTAGCAGAGTAACAGTGTCCCCAGAAAATATACTCTAAACAAATCAGAAAAGACCTGAAGCAGTGGGAAAAGAAATGGAAAGAGAGAAAAAAGAAAAAGAAAAAAAGAAAAAGATAAAAACAAACAAAAACAAACAAAACAAAACAACAACAACAAAAAAAAAACCAGAATGTGATCAAATATGATCAGGCTGGTATATAGATCAGTGCCACACACTAGATTTGGGGTGTATTTTGGTCTTTTAGAAGAAAGTGCCTCCCAAAATTTTAAAGAAAGAAAAACTTATATATGTACAAAAATAAGGGTTGATATGATGAAAGGATGGAATATGACTGTAAAGTTGGAAATTATAAAAAATTTTATGGGCGCCTGGGTGGCTCAGTTGGTTAAGCAACTGCCTTCGGCTCAGGTCATGATCCCAGGGTCCTGGGATCGAGTCCCACATCGGGCTCCCGGCTCAGCAGGAAGCCTGCTTCTTCCTCTCCCACTCCCCCTGCTTGTGTTCCTGCTCTCGCTGTCTCTGTCTCTGTCAAATAAATAAATAAAATCTTAAAAAAAAAATTTTATAAAAGGAATTGATAAGAAGTTGTTTGAAAAAAGAAAGAAGAGGATTTAAAAAAAGAAAAAAGAAAAAACAAAGGGAGAGAATGTGATCAGGCGGGGGAAATGAAAACACCATATACTAGAGATTTAGGGTATATTTTAATCTGTTAGAAGAAACTATCTCAAAATTTTAAAGAGAGAACAACTTATATATATATGCCAAAAATACGGGTAACTACTATGAAGGGATAGAATATGACTCTAAAAATGAAAAATAAAAATGTTTTTTTTTAAAAGGGATTGATAAGATATTGGTTGAAAAAGGGATAAAGAAAAATTCAAAAAAAAAAAAAGACAGTTAAAAAAATTAACTTTGAAAGACTAAAGCATCATGGTAAAAAAGCCATGAATTCTATGTGCACTATTCCCCTAGCGCTGGAGTTCTGCCGTTCTCATTGATCGGTAAACTTGGTCTTGGCTGGCTGTTCTCGCTGATCTTCTGGGGAGGGGTCTGTTGCTGTGATTTCCAAATGTCTTTGCCGGAGAGGGAATTGACCCGCCCTTGCCCCCTCCCGGCTAAGTAATCTGCTCGGGTTTGCTCTCCGGAGCTTTTGTTCCCTGCGAGCTTTCCATACAGCTTTGGAGGCAGAGAGTGAAAATGGCGGCCTCCCAATCTCTGCCCCGGAGGAGCCGAGAACTCGGGACCCCGCTCCTCAGTGAGCCCCCAGAGAAAAGCCATCAGTCACTCCCATCTCCCCGGTCTCCGGCCGCACTCCGTGCTCACCCGGCCTATGACCACGTGTTTCTATCTCTGGCACCCAACCCCGGGTGGAGTCTCCAAACCCAGCAGATCCCTGGGGTGCACACCCACGCCGCTCCTCCCGGGGGAGGAAGGTGAGTCTCCCCAGTTCTGCCGCCTGTTGGGTCCCTGCTGGAGGAGCAGTGGCCCGACTGTGCCACGGATCACGGTTTATGGCAACCCTGAGCTGAGAGCCCGCGCCTGGGCTCCGCCTCTGCAGCCGGCTTCCCTGCTCCATTACCTGAGAGCTTTGCCACACTCAGGCACCCCCGGTCTTTCTGTGACCCCGAGGGTCCTGAGACCACACTGTACCAGACGGTTCCACCCCCCGCTTAGCCACCAGAGTGATGTCCCTCAGCGGAGCAGACTTTTAAAAGTTCCGATTTTGTGTCCGTGGTTCTATCACTTGCCAGAAGCGGCCGACGGAGGCCCCTCCCCCGCCATCTATCCTCCCGAATATCGCCTCAGATTCACTTCTCTGCACGTCCTACCTTCCAGAAAGTGGTCGCTTTTCTGATGAGAGAGTTGTTGGTATTCTTTTCTTCGATCTCCTGTTGAGTTTGTAGGTGTTCAGAATGGTTTGATCCCTATCCAGCTGAATTCCTGAGAGGAGACGAAATCCAGGTGTCCTACTCCTCCGCCATCTTGCTCCACCCCCAGTATGTGCCCTCTTTAATACCCATCACCAGGCCAACTCTTCCCCCGGTCCCCCTCCCCTCCAAAACCCTCAGTCTGTTTCTCAGAGTCCATAGTCTCTCATGGTTCATCTTCCCCTCCAATTTCCCCCCTTCACTTTTGCCTTCCTTCTCCTAATGTCCTCCATGCTATTCCTTATGTTTCACAAATAAGTGAAACCATATGATAATTGACTTTCTCTGCTTGACTTATTTCACTTAGCATAATCTCCAGTCCCAACCATGTTGATGTAAAAGGATGAATATCCTTTCTGATAGCTGAGTAATATTCCATTGTATATATGGACCACATCTTCTTTATCCATTCGTCTGTTGAAGGGCATCTCAGATCTTTCCACAGTTTGGCTATTGTGGACATTGCTGCTATTAATGTTGGGGTGCATATGGCCCTTCTTTTCACTACATCTGCATCTTTGGAGTAATACCCAGTAGCACAATTGCTGGGTCAAAGGGTAGCTCTATTTTAATTTTTTGAGGAACCTCCACACTGTTTTCCAAAGTGGCTGTACCAACTTGCATTCCCACCAACAGTGTAAGAGGGTTCCCCTTTCTCCACAACCTCTCCAACATTTGTTGTTTCTTGCCTTGTCAATTTTTGCCATTCTAACTGGTGTAAAGTGGTATCTCAATGTGGTTTTGATTTGAATTTCCCTGATGGCTAAAGATGATGAACATTTTTTCATTTGTCTGTTAGCCATTTGTATGTCTTCTTCAGAGAAGTGTCTGTTCATGTCTTCTGCCCATTTTTTGACTTGATTGTTTGTTTTTTGGGTGTTGAGTTTGAGAAGTTCTTTACAGATCTTGGAAATCAGCGCTTTGTCTGTAGTGTCATTTGCAAATATCTTCTCCCATTCTGTGGGTTGCTTTTTTGTTTTGTTGACAGTTTCCTCTGCTGTGCAGAAGCTTTTTATCTTGATGAAATCCCAAAAGTTCATTCTTGCTTTTGTTTCACTAGCCTTTGGAGATGTATCTTTTTTTTTTTAAGGTTTTATTGATTTGTTTGACAGAGAGAGACACAGCGAGAGAGGGAACACAAGCAGGAGGAGTGGGAGAGGGAGAAGCAGGCTTCCCACTGATCAGGGAGCCTGATGCGGGGCTCGACCCCAGGGCCCTGGGATCATGACCCGAGCTAAAGGCAGACGCCTAATGACTGTGCCACCCAGGTGCCCCCGGAGAAGTATCTTGAAAGAAGTTGCTGTGGCCGATGTCAAAGAGGTTACTGCCTATGTTTCCTCTAGGATTTTGATGGATTCCTGTCTCACATTAACGTCTTTCATCCATTTTGAGTTTATCTTTGTGTATGGTGTTAGAGAATGGTCAAGTTTCATTCTTCTGTATATAGCTGTCCAATTTTCCCAGCACCATTTATTGAAGAGACTGTCTTTTTTCCATTGCATATTTTTTCATGCTTTGTTGAAGATTATTTGACCATATAATTGAGGGTCCATATCTGGGCTCTCTATTCTGTTCCATTGGTCTATATGTCTGTTTTTGTGCCAGTACTATGCTGTCTTGGTAATCCCTGCTTTGTAATATAGCTTGAAATCCAGCAATGTAATACCCCCAGCTTTGTTTTTCTTTTTCAACATTTCCTTGGTGATTCAGGGTCTTTTCTGATTCCATACAAATTTTAGGATTGTTTGTTCCAGTACTCTGAAAAATGTCATTGGAATTTTGATCGGGATGGCGTTGGAGGTATAGATTGCTCTGGGCAGCATAGACATTTTAACAATGTTTATTCTTCTGATCCATGAGCATGGAATGTTTTTCCATCTTTTTTGTCTTCTTCAATTTCTTTCATGAGTGTTCTGTAGTTCCTAGAGTATAGATCCTTTACCTCTTTGGCTAGGTTTATTGTGAGGTATCTTATGGGTTTTGGTGTATGGTAAATGGAATCGATTCTCTAATTTCTCTTTCTACAGTTGCATTGTTGCCCTGCCCACTGTGGTGGGGGATGGGCTCAGTGAAAACCGGTTTGGGGGGGGCTTTTGTTCTCTGGCGGCTTTCCCTGGAGGCTTTCCACATCTCCTCTGGGAGTCAGAGCAAAAGAGACCGTTTCCAACCCTCTGCCTCAGAGCAGAGAGATCGCAGTCTGTTCTCCAGTGAGCTCTCCAGGCCACACTATCTCCGTTTCCGTCTGTGCTGCTATAAACTGCAGCATCCTGGGTTGTGCGCCCCTACACAATGCCCCCAGTCCTGCCTCCAGGTCGGGGCACGTCTTTGCCCTTTGTGTTTTTAAAACTGTCAGCCACCCCCAGTTCACTCGTGCGGCCCTGCCACTCCAGGTTTCAGTCCTGGGGCTCTCCTACAGTCCTTACCCCATCACTACCAGTCTGCGAGTCTATGCCCTGTCCCCAGCTCGGGAGGCTTTTGCGCTCCTGTGTTATTTCACCTTCCCAGTGCCAGCGCTTATGGCAACTCCCTCCCCCTTCCGTTTATCTTCCTATTTGTGCCCGGGGAATCACAGCTCCCCACTTCATACTTTGAAACCAACTGCTTGCAATATTCTGTTTGTAGAGATCCAGATCTATCTTCTTACATCTCAGGCTGATTTCGTGGGTGTTCAGAGTGGTCTGGTAGATATCCAGATCAATTCCAGGGACCAGTTGGAATAGGGTCCCCTACTCCTCCACCATCTTTTTGCTGCTCCTCATTTTTTAAATTACTAACCCTGGTGGTCACCCTGTGGCCAGCATTTTGTATGTGTTGACCTCGACCTCAAAACCTTTTCTGTTCTCCCTTGAGAAGACTGCTCTCATCTCAGGTATTTCAGACTGATGTTTCTCCAGTTCTGTTACCTCCATCAAACTGGTCACATCTGTCTTTTATCATCCAGAATTTCCTTAAACTTTCTCTTTTGCTGATGACTTCTGTCCTTGTCTTCCAGCACTATTCTGTTTAAATCATTTTTCTTTGTTTTTCTTTGCAATACACTAATTTATTTTTAATTCCAGTGTAGTTAACATACTGTGTTATATTCGTTTTAGGTGTACAACATAGTGATTCAACAATTCTATATGTTACTCAGCGCTCATCAAGATAAATACCCTTAATACCCTTCATGTATTTCACCTAACCCCCAACCCTCCTACCCTCTGGTAACCACCAGTTTGTTCCTTATAGTTAAGAATCTGACTCTTGTTTTTTTCTTTTTTTCCCTTTATTCATTTGTTTTGTTTCTTAAATTCCAAATATTGGTGAAATCATATGGTATATGTCTTTCTCTGACTTATTTCACTTAGCATTATATTCTCTAGTCCATCCATGTCATTGCAAGTGACAATCTTTAATTCTATTTTATGGCTTACCAATATTCCATTGTATATGTATATAGTACATCTTCTTTATCCATTCATCTATCAATGGACACTTGGATTGCTTCCATAATTTGGCTACTGTAAATAATGCTGCAATAAACATTGGATGCATATATCCTTTCGAATTAGTGTTTTCACATTCTTCAGGTAAATACCCAATAGTGCAATTGTTGGATCATAAGGTAGTTCTATTTTTAATTTTTTGAGGAAATTCCATACTGTCTTCCACAATGGTTGCACTACTTTGTATTCCTAGCAGCAGTGCAAGAGGGTTCCTTTTTCTCCACATCCTTGCCAACACTTGTTTCCTGTGTTTTTTATTTTATCCATCCTGACAGGTATGAGGTGATATCTCATTGTCATTTTGATTTGCATTTCCCTAATGATGAGTGATGTTGAGCATCTTTTGATGTGTCTGTTGGCCATCTGGATGTCTTCTTTGGAGAAATGTCTGTTGATGTCTTCTGCCCATTTTTTAATTGGATTATTTGGTTTTTCGGTATTGAGTTGTATAAGTTCTTTATATATTTTGGATTACCAGATAGGTCATTTGCAAATATCTTCTCCCATTCAGTAGGTTGTCTTTTAGTTTTGTTGGCTGCTTCCTTTGCTGTCAGAAGCTTTTTATTTCAATGTAGTCCCAGTAGTTTATTTTTGCTTTTGTTTCCCTTGCCTCAGGAGACATATCTAGAAAGATTTTGTTACAGCCAGTGTCAGAGAAATTACTGCCTGTGCTCTCTTCTAAGATTTTTATGGTTTCAGGTCTCACATTTAGGTCCTTAATCCATTTTGAGTTTATTTTTGTGAATGGTGTAAGAAAGTGGTCCAGTTTCATTATTTTACATGTAGCTGCCCAGTTTTTCCAAACCATTTGTTGAAGATACTATCTTTTTCTCATTGCATTTTCTTGCCTCCTTTGTCAAAGATTAATTGACCATAACATTGTGGGCTTATTTCTGGGCTTTCTATTCTATTCCATTCATCTATTTGTCTATAAATTATTGTTCCTAAAATTTTACCTTTGTCCTTTTGGGGGACTTTTAAGAAAAAGGAAGACTAGACATATCAGTCCATCATCTTAAATCAGAAACCAGATGTACATTTTTGTAGGTCACCCCAGTGAGTGTGGAGAATGGATGGGAGAGGGAAATATAGCTTCAAGAAGACATGGTTGTAATAATCCAGGCATGATACAAGAGGTCCATAAGTTCCAATGGGGGCAGTTGCAATGTAGAGGAGTGGAAAGATTTATCAAGAATTATGGAAGTGAAATCAACAGGAACTGGTGAGGGATTAGACATGGGAATTGAGAGGAAAGCTTCAAGATGATAGGCTGAAATAACCAGTAGACAACAATGCCATTGACTGATTTGGCACTTAACAGGGAGTGTAGTAGTTGTTGATGCTGATGTTGTTTTGGTATTATGAAAAGATGACATTCTAATGCTTCCAAACATTGCTGATTGTAGCCTAAACATTCCACAAACCGAAAAGCTCAAAACATCCCTGTTGAACCCAGTAGAACAATCTGTGCATTTCCAGAGTCAATCTTACCGATGAGACACAAGGACTCCCTGGGGACTTCCCCAGGCAAGCTCAGGAAATAGACTTCAGTAACTTCCAGAAGGCTCAGACCTTGAACTGTTTCTTGGGCTAGTAAACTGCCCTGACTTTGCCTCCAAAACAAGTTTTATGGTAATTTGCATGAATTTTGAGAAGTGAAGTATCTTGTGTAGAAGTTTAATCTTTTTATTTCCTCTGATATCCTCCAATATAATTAACTTCATGTCAATAAATCCTATATTTTTATAGCATACAAAATCTGGACTGTTATAATTTGATGCTGTTTGCACCCCATATGGAGGCAGTCTTCAGGGAGGATACTAATATCTGATTTCAAATGGGAAGAAGGAATTAAGAGTATATTTCCAGAAGCAAGAAGAAGTGGAAAATGAACTCACAGAAGGTAGTCTCCAAACCTGAATTCTAGACCCTGTCATCACATGCTACCCAGCCCTTCCTTGAATGCCTACTAACCCCTAGCTGATGAATGATCACAGCAGATTGAAGGATGATCTGAAGAATAATTCCTCAGTTCCAAACACCCCATAAGAGAAATGGCTAAACACTTCGGTGGTATTTTGTGGAAAACTACCAGGGTCTGTTCAATCCCTTGGATGCTCAAATCCAGAGTGGAGTTCGTGGTAGGTAATGCCTGCCTCTTTCTTCAGCACTTTCTGAGCTTATAAAGCACCTTCACTTCAACAAGGTTATCTTTGTTTCCTGGGACAGGCAGGGCAGGGAAATTAGCTCCACTCATGAGAAAATAAGCCAGAGATTTTAAAGGAGCATGCCCAGGGTTTCATAGCCAGCAGGTCAGGAAAGTCCCAGACTTCCAAATGCCAATTTTGTGCTCAGTGGTACCTCTTGAAAGACTGCAGCCCTTCTTCATGATATTGTACCAGCCACAATCATTCCAGCAGACCAGGAAGCAGCCTTATTGATGTTATTATCTGCTGAAGGAAAAACAAACGATCTGTTCAGTTCAATCTCTCTAATTTAAAGTTGACTTTGTGTAAATGGGGAGGCAGGGAGACAGTAATTTGGATTTCCAGCTAAGATGTTATGCTACATTTAAAATTGCATTCTAATCACACTGTATTGATTATCTCCAAGTAATGTCCACAAACTAATGAGACCAAATCTGACATGAAATTCATAACCATTGATCCAGGCTTCAATTTGCTGTTTGTTTATGCACACAGTATAGGGTCCAAAATGGTTACTCGAGACCACCCCATCGCCATCTGCCTGCTGTTCTGGTTTATCTGTGTGTGAGAAAGAGGTTAGTGGTGATGAGGGTGTACAAGTAAGTATGTGTGTGTTTGGATGCCTGTGTATATCTCAGAGGTGTAAGGGGGTATTTAAATGTGCTACGAAGAAATCTGTTTTAAGCCTACAACTGCCCTTCTCTAAAATGAAAAAGGGAGAAAAGAAAAAATAAACACATAGCTTTGCTCAAGTTCCCTACAAGCAGAGTCTGACACAGGGGTTGAGAAGCATATGATTTATGGAGAAAGAGAATGAGGAGATCAGAATGGGGCAGGGGAAAGAACTAAGCCAGAAAGTGCTCTCAGCTGAAGATGGGCTTTAGCCTGATTCTCCTGGGATATCTGGAGTATGACTTGTGTCACAGAATTGGCCTCCCTGTGAGGTCCAAGGACTGACTTTTTTTGGCCCCTTGTCAGTCCCTCACTGGCTGCAGATGATAGGCTGCAGGAAGTGGAGAGGGGTACATAACATCTCAGACAAGATAGCTCTTGCTTAACTGAGGGTTGATTTTCCAGAGAAGGTAGATATAAGCCAGTAGCAGTCAACACTAACAACAGCTGCAGGACAGGTGCTGACCCAGTAAAGGGAATCTGATTGTAGCACCAAGAGTGTCCGTTGGATATTAAATGTGCTGTCATTCTATGAAAAACAAACCCAGAGGAAAGTTTGTGTCTTCATGTTTTGATCAGCAGCTATTATCCCAGAGATCAGAAACAACTTTTGTTGGGAACCAGTATCAAAGCTAAGTGAGGTCTATAGGTCCACTGGTGGCCTCATGCTATGGGAAAAAGAGTCCAAGACAGAAACTGGTGAAATCTGAGGAAGGTCTGTAGTCATGTTAGTGACATTGTGCCAATGTCAATTTCCTGGATTTGATAATGCACTTCAGTTTTGTAGGATGTTACCTTTGGGAGAAGCTTGGTGATGGGTACACAAGAACTCTCTATACTATTTTTAGAACTTCTTGTGAGTCAGTCCATCATTATTTCAAAATAAAAGGTTTTTCAAAAGCATAAGATATGGAGTCAGAATATGAGGTTTGAGTTGTGGTTCCAGCAGCAATGAGCTATGCCATCTGCTCTTACAGCCACTTTGAGGGGCGCTACCATGCTTTATTCTTCTATGTGTTTCCAGTCATATCTCAGTGCCTCGTCCCCTCCCCCCAAAATGATGAAGGTAGAAATCATGCAGTGATTCAATAAATGGATGAGTGAATAAATAGTTGACTTTGACAAAGTCCCCAAGTCTCAGCTTCTACATCTGCCCACCGAGTAATTGCAAGTATCAAATGCTTTCACATACAACCAATGCTTTTTGTTTTGCTAACAATGTTCTTTACATGTCAGTAGGACTCAGGCCAGGCTGGTGGGCTCATTATCACCTGGGGGAAAGCCTGGAAATGCAGATTCTCTGACCTAATTCAGGGTATCTGGGATGAGGCCCCCAGAACCTGCGGTTTCAATCAACTCACCCAAGTGACTGGGTTCACATAGCACAGTCTGAGATCTGTGTGTGGCATGTTATTAACCTGCTAAATCAGGGAGGAGAAAAGGAAAGTGAGCAAAGAGAGAGGAGAGAGCAAGAAGGTGATCTGGGATGGAAGTGTTCCTTGACAGGGGGAGCTGCCTGCATTCCCTCCAGCTTTCTTGGGACAGAGTGCTGGCCAGTGCTCCTTCCAGCAGGGAAGTCGCAGAGAACAGGTAAAGCTCTGTGCGGCCCAACTGCCCATGAGCTCACTGATTTGAAGATGTGTGCAGACCCCTTCTGTCTTTCCCCAGTGTATCTTAGGAATTTACCAGATATAAAATGCCTCAGACTTTGATTCCAGAAGAATTTTTAAAAAGCAGGTAGTGTTGTTGCTATATATAAAAAGTCTGTTGTTATGGAAACTTGTCTCAAATCAAGCTCCTTTAACAAAATAAAAGTCCTCTCCTCCGCATTTGTCTGCATAATTTCATAAGAATAGAAGGAAGACATGTGTAAGAAAGACATTAGTATGAAACTCAGGGGAAAAACTAAAATTTGCAGTACCTTACTGCCCAGACTAGCATGCCACTCTCACACTTCTAGAACTAACCCATCTTTCCCTCATTCCACCAATGTCTAAATCACAATTTCCTTTTTATTTCACACACACACACACAAAAATAGGGATTAGCTTTGGAAATGGCATTTTCCTTTTTTTTTTTTTTTTTTTGGATTTCATTTATTTATTTGACAGAGAGAGACACAGTGAGAGAGGGAACACAAGCAAGGGGAGTGTGAGAGGGAGAAGCAGGCTTTCCGCCAAGCAGGGAGCCCGATGTGGGGCTCGATCCCAGGACCCCAGGATCATGACCTGAGCCGAAGGCAGACACTTAAAGACTGAACCACTCAGGTGCTCTGGCATTTCCCTTTTTTAATGGATTATATGGGAGGGCACGTGGCAAATGACTTGAACTAGCACTCGGGTCACCCTCAGGTACCTGTGTGTGAGTGTGTGGAGTGTGTGTATGTTTGTACACCAATACACATGCATGACCCATAGAGATGAGAGAGGTGTGTGTGTGAATATGTGTGAGTGTACACATGTGTGCATGCTTGGCCCATAGGGATGAGAGGTGTGTGTTTGAATGTGTGAATGTGTGTGTGTGTGAGCATGTGTACACATGCGTGATCTCTTTGACCCATAGGGGTGAGAGAGGCGGTGGCTCCCAATTGCTACCTGAGGAATGATTTCTCTGATCCAGAGCGAAGATCTTCTATATCTGTTTCCTTCTTTTTACACCCTACAGGCCTTCACAGCACCTTCAGGGATGCAGGAGACTAGCATTGGGCTTGGAATCAAAAGATCTGGGTAAACAAATCACTTAACTGTCTCATTTTCAAGTTTGGAAAAATACTTGCCTTGACCTTTGCTAAGTGACTTTATTTAGCACTTAACTTCTGAGGTAGGCATTATTGTCCCACCTTTCAGAGAGGAAGCAGATCCTCGAGGTGGCTGGGTAACTATCCCAAAGCTGTATAACCAGTGAACAGCTAGATGAGTTGCACTTTCATGTTCAGGAGATTCCACAGCCTGTGCTGTTCTAAGGCATTCTGAGCTGTCATCTGTGCCACTGCTTGGTGGGGTACTTTCCTGAGCCCTTGTCTGCCTTCTCATATCTCCTGCTTGGTTTTTCTTGACATCTGAGGACTGAATCAACATATCCACGCAATTAATTTCATTATCTCCATCAACTGGAAATTGAGAAAAGGCATATTTGTGGGCTGCCACAAGGAGCCACGTTTTCATCTTCATTTTTCTCCCATTCCAGTCTGCCCAGAATATGATGCAGAATGCCTTTCCCGATGCAGTCCCAATTCTTACCAGGCAGGCATGAGAGAGTGTATGTGTATTTGCCATCAGACTGATTGTGATGTTCATCAAGGTCACTGATTCTCTCTCTCATCTATCAGGCAATTGATGTACAATTCCAAAGAGGTGCACTTTGTTCTGGAAATGCAATAGAAGTAGTGTGAAAAAGCCAACATGCACACGGTGTTAAACTTAAAAATCTCTGTAATCAATGCTAATTTGACATGATGGCATGCAACACTTTCTATCTCCAAAGCTCTTTGCAAAAATTAATTACCAAATAACCCAAAAACTTAGAGTATCATTTATTATCTGTGCACTCTGAACTTGAAAATGTTTGTATTTAAAAGTATGGCTGCTAAAACTATTCCCTAAAACCTTAAAGGGAGGTGGGTAGGGGTTTTCAAATCATTTGCCACGGAGGACAGATCACCAGTATGTCAGTGAGATGAAACTCTGTCAGGGTATTCTGAGAACTGTTAGCATCTCCCTGGGAAATGCTACACAAACATGCAATTGGAAGTTTGCGGAAGAAATTTCTCCAAAGCAATAATGTTAATCACTCCAGAGCAATGAGCTCTGTCATGAGAGAGTAAGTGGCTCTGCCCTGTCTTTCAGAGGCTAAGGGGCTTCTTTTCATAGCTACTCCCTGACATAGTGCTTTATGGGGAGGACTGGATTGTCCCAATGGACAAATGTATCTTAAATCAGAATGGGGGAGGGCATGGAGATGGAAGTAAGAAGGAAGGAGGGAGGGAGGGTGGAGGCTGGAAGGAGGGAGACGAAGCACACTTCATGGCATTGGTTTGAGGTTGAAGGGACGACTCTTGGCGCTGCTGAATGCACAGACCCCATTCTACAGAAGAAACATCAACTGCAGAGACTTTTTAAGTCTTAACTTTCATTTTAAGATATGAAAAGTAAACTCTTTTCCCAGACTAATTTTTTCCCAAGTAAGCCAGTCCTTTGAGGCCTCATCCAAAACAAGCCTCTCTTTAGCCCCACCTGGTGGGCCTTCTGCCTTCAAACCACAAGTTAGACAAAGCTACGAAAACGGGCAGATCCATTTACAGACCTACTTCTGGTGCACACAATGAACTGGGAAGATTTTTCCAGAGACTAATCAGAAAATATATCTGTCTAGAATTAGGGTCTCTCTCTGTCTTCCCCCCTCTTTTCCTCCCTCCTGCACCTCTTCCCTTTTGCCACACAATGTGGGCACAATTTATTTCAAAGCTGACGACAGAGCTAAAAGCCCAGATGACACCCCTAGACACCTCCTCGTGGGAAGGTGGTGCTGCCTGAGCAGGCATGAATTCATAGCACAGCGGGAACACATCTGTCAGACCCAGACTGTGAAAAATCTTCTGAATTTCCATGATGGAGAGAAGCAAACCGGCTGCACAGAGGCATAATTTGGACTTTGAAAGAAGAAGGTACATTCTAGCTCTGAGACCCAGAGAACCCAGACAGCTTCCAGGCAGGGATGCACAGCTTGTGGATTATTAGGGTTTTTCAGGTCCACATATGGATTGATTGATATTTACCCACGGGGTACGCATGCCCTCCAGGAATATCAATACCTTAGACTGTATAACTGTGGACCTCTGGAGGGTCCTAGGTCTCCGAGGACAACAGAAGAGTATGGCTGCCGGCTATAAAAAGCTTTGCAGCTTCTCCTTGAACTTCTCACACTGTCACCGACCTCTGTTCCCTGGAAAGCTGACCCAGTCCTGGGCCTGTGTCCCTGACTGAACTATAGTTTTGGCAGCAACACAACGGTGAGAAGGGGTCGGTGCAGCAGTGAGCTGACAAATACCATTTTTAATTAAACAGTATATTTTAAAATGTGTTTCACACATTAAAGGCACAGATGGTGAGGCGTCCATGCCTTAGGAGGCAGCTGTGCTGAGGGGACAACAGGTGGGGATTGCGGTTCATCCTCACACCAGCTTTCTGGCCGCGATTTCCTCGAGCAGTGCCGTGGATCTTGCTGGCAAACTCTAGCATGCCTAAACCATGCCAGGGCTCCTTGCAGCGTCAAACTAAGGACATTGTGCAAAATCATTTCACAAAACCCAGGATATATTTTTCTTATTTATTTTTCTGGTGGTGGTTATTGTTGTTTAGGAGCATTTTTGTCATTGTGGACTTTTTTTTTCTTTCGGTTTGGTTATTTTTACAAGAAAGAGAAGAGTAGAAGCAGTGTGTAAATAATGACCCTGATCAATGGCTCAGATATCCCTACAGATCCCAGCATTTGGGGACCACTGAAACTATGCTCCCTTTCTGTGTAATCCTCAGATTGACCTAGGGTGGTGGTTCTCAAAGTGGAGTTCCCTGGATCTACAGCATCAGCATCACCTGGGAACATACTGGAAATGCAAATGCTCAGGTCCACCTCAGACCTACCAAATCAGAAGAAACTTGGGAGTGGGGCCCAGCCATCTGTGTTTTAACAAGCCTTTCCAGGTGATTCAGAAACTCGTTTAAGAACCAATGCCTAGAGCATCCAGTGCAGCTTTGTTCTCAGAGAGATAATGCCAGGACCTGGCCTATTCCCATACTCTGGATTGAGTAGAGTCTATTTCCTATAGCAAAACTAAACCATGGCTTGCTAGCCCAGGCCCCTGATCTCTTAGGAGTCCCTGGAATTTGGGTTCATGGCTAGGTCTGGATTTCTGCATCTGCAGATGAAGGGGGTCATGCCAGCTTCTAACTCTGTCCACAACCCCTTCTTTCCAGCACGTCCACCACTGACTTCTATGCTCAGAACAGTGAATTGAGTTTGGCCCGTGGCTCGGGGGGGATTGACAGCACAGGTGAAGAAGGCCTTGGAAACAGATCCTTGTAATACAAACTGATCAGTGCTGCAGAGAGGCTGGGCCAAGTGCCTGGGCACGTAATGTAGCCCCATGGAAGGCAAGGACGCAGTTTTGCCTAACTGTCTTCAGCCAGGCAGAGACCCAGCAGCCCAGGCAGGGAAGAGGCACAGAAAATAACACAACTTCCTACAGGATACTGTTTCTGTTCCTTCCTGGTGAGACAATAGCTATAATGCCCGGGTGGGGTCTGCCTGCCTGCACCCCTGCAAGCAGTGAGGGAAGGAGACAAAGAGGCCTCCCAGCTGTCCCAGCAGCGCAGTTTGGCTGTCTCGGAAGCTCCAGGTGGTGGGGCGCACGTGCGCACATGTGAGTCAGAGACAAAGAGAAAGATGGTGGGGACATTTGCAATGAAGGGAGAGCCTCTCTGTTCCTCTCATGCCCTTAATTACTAAGATGCAACAATTGAAACTAAATTTTTAGAGTCTTTGACCAAAGTCATCTCAGTATGAGATTTTGCCACCTGCCCCATTTTTCAGCATATTTCTCAACTAAATATTCAATTAAACACTACCATGGTAGTAATGACAAAACCAGGGTCCTTACCTCTTCTAACTGCAGCAGAGGAAGCCATCTGCCACCCCTCTGTCAAAGACAAGGAGAGCTTTTTCTCTGTTCATCCACTTTGACTCTGGTTCCCTTCCCTCACCTACAAATGTTCTCTGCCCAGCATTCTGTGGGATTCCTCCTAGGAGCTCTGGGTCTGTGAGTCTGGAGAGCTGGATCCTATCCCACCCTGGTTCTGCCATTTATGAGCAAGGTCCTTCACCTCTCTGAGTTTCCTCATATTTGCATTGAAAACTGGAGCAGTCCATTCCTGCCAACTCAAGGGTGATGTGGTGAGGATACATGAGACATCTGTAGAATGGGGCCTGGCCCCTAATGGGGATTGGTAAATGATGGCATTAAGAAGGCAATTGACAATGAGAATGTTGGTCTGGAGCCTCTTTTTTGACTAATTTAGACAGATTAAATGGGACCATGGTGTTGGGCTCTCTGTCTGGTAGTGCCAATCTCTGGTCTCTGCCTGATATTTACCCAAGGGCAGGCTGCTGCAGGACCATGAGAAGCCCCAAGTCAGGGCAGAAGAATGGAAATGGGGAATGGTAAGCCAAAATGCTGAAAAGGCAATATTTGAAGAAACCAGCTCTGATTGCAACACGGGGAAGGCACTTGCTCCCTTAACTTCATCTCACTGCTAGTGGTTAGGAACACAGGCTGCAGAGCCTGGTAGAAGTATCCACCCAGCTTCATTCTAACCACCAAGGCTCATTAGCATGCCTAGCACCCCAAAAATCTACATGTGCAAGGCTTCCAGGAGCCAAAAGTGGACTGGAGAAGCTGTGACATTATTTTATGGGCATGAAACCCCATCACAAGCCCTGACACCCTCACAATGGTCAATCCAAGATTGACTGTGGCATCATAGCCTCCAAGGAGGTGGTGCCTCTGGGCCTGGCTGGAGGCCACAACCTGTGCTGGAGGCAGACCTTATTCTTGGGAGCCCAGGGGATCAGGTTGTGCAGAGTAGAAACAGAAGACTCCACAATCACTCCAGGAACTCCGTTGGGAAGTTTCGTGGGGAAAAGGGAAAAAACAATGCCCTAGGGACCCTGCTATACTGAACAACAACACTGCCCAATCGGTACTACTATTATCTCCTTTTTAACATAAGGGAACTTATGCTCAGAAAGTTCAGGCAATTGCCTCACGCTACACAGCTGGCAAGGGACAGAGGCAGAACTTTGTGCCCTAAGTTTCTGAAGATGCCCCTAAAGCATCCCCTTTCCTGTTGCACTCAACAGAGTCAGGATGAAGGTCATGATCCTAAGCCCCACTCCTTTTAAAGGAAGACAACCCCCAAGAATACAAGATGGCCCCTGGACAAATAAGGATGCTCTGGGAAGAACAGAGGCTAAGAAAGCCAGTGTGCCCTGGGCTGAAACCCAGCTAGGCCACTTACATCCCTCATTTCTTCCAATCCTAGGTCTGCCCAGATGTCAGTTTTTCACAAAACTGTTTGCTCACCCCTAACCACCCTTCCTCAATACAACTGTGCCGCAGGCCATGGCCCCTCCTCTTCTAAAATTCTTCACAATGAGCAAGATTCTCCTCCATATCTGAATGCGTCCACATGCCTAATTCTCCCCTCCTTTTCTCTTGTCCTCCTTCCTTTGCTTCTCCCCTCTCTTTTTCTGCTCTGTGTGTCTCTGCTTCTCTCTCAAATTCTCTGTTTTTAATCTCCCTCTCTTTCTCCCCTCCCCTCCCTCAAAGGCTTTGTTCTTTCTTTTCCCATCTCCATCATCCCCTCCTCCATCTCTCCTTCCCCTACTTCTCTCTCTCTCTCCCCCACTTCCTCTCCCTTACTCCCTCTCCACCAGTTCATCCACAAGACCAAGAGCTAAAATGACAAGTTGAAACAACCCACAGTGTCTAAGGTGACCTGGACTGCCTCCTCCTTGCACGTAATCCCTCAGCATCAACCTGGACCTGGTACCTTACAGCTGCCTGATTAAAGCACCAAGGGAGGTTTTGTCTAGAGATGGTTTTATAGTGTTTGCTGAAGGGGGTAGTTATGTTTCGTCTCCATGCCAAAATGAAGCAAAGCTTTTTGGAAGGGGAAGTAGAAAATAAAAATCCCAGCCAGCCCTTCTTAGTATTGTTCTGCATGCCAACAGCTTCATGCGTTTTCAGTATGGCAGGAGAGTAGCAGCAAATGCCACCGCCAGTGCTGGCCCGGGCTTGTTCCTGGACAGCATAGTCCTCAGCATGGTGAGGACCGCTTTGAACAGGAGACAGCATAACAATGGGACAACTGGGCTTGGAGCCTACGCCTGGATGCAGGGGCTAAAAATTACTTCTACCCACATGGCCCACATGGGTAGTGTTATTCAGCATAAAGGGGACAGGAGGGAGCCAAAGGCTTTGTAAAGGTGGCTTAGAAAGGGGGAAGAGTACACCAGGGACAAATTTTATCTATTTCTGCAGCCCACAGCCTCAGGAGCCACTCAGGCAAAAAAAAGGAGATAGATGTTATTAACATTTGCAATTCTATTTCAGAAGATAGAATGGAATCAAGGTCAGGGAGAAGTTAAGATTATTTGGTCCCACCCTTCTCTTTTCATATGAGATGACTAAGGTCCAGCCACTGCAGGTTCATTGTCATGTTGCCCCTACAGAAACAAGACGAGAATAGCACACTTTAGACCCTCACAGTGCTTTCCACCTCCTCCCACATCTGCTTTGTAAACAGATGAGCAGTGCCTCCGACCCTGGGAATTTTTTTTTTTTTTAATTTTAGAGAGAGAGAGAACACAAGCAAGGGACAGAGGGAGTGGGAGAGAGAGAATCCTCAAGCAGACTCCCCACTGAGTGCAGAGCCCAATGTGGGGCTCAATTTCACAACCCTGAGATCACAACCTCAGCCAAAATCAAGAATCAGATGCTTAATCAACTAAGCCACCCAGCACCCTGATCCTGGAAATTTTTAACAAAAGGGGTTTGGAACTCAGCCCAACAGAACTTAAGAGCCTCAGAGTGCAGCTGTGGCCCATATCCCTAAGGGCAGAGTACACAAACACACAGTTTGAAGAATCCAGATTCTCATTCATGAGCTTAGCAAGGGCATGAGGGTATCTCCCCTTTGTTCTATAACATCATTTATCTCCAAATATTATACTCTCAGACTATGTTTTCTAATATTCATTCCTCAGAGGGTTAGCAGTTTGTTTGGTTGGTTCTTCCCCCACTCTTTCAGCTTCCATTGCCACCATTTCCTGTTATTTCAGATCAGTTTTCCTCAACACGGAGCCTGAGACAAGGATTCTGGTGCCCATGCTGTATTAGGAAGCACTCTTGGGAGAAATAGAGGGAGGGAAGCAGAATAAGGCAAAGGAAAGGTCGCCTGGGTGGCTCAGTCATTTAGCATCTGCCTTCGGCTCAGGTCATGATCCCAGGAGCCCCGCATCGGGCTCCTGCTCAGCGGGAAGCCTGCTTCTCCCTCTCCCACTCCCCCTGCTTGTGTTCCCTCTCTCGCTGTCTCTCTCTCTGTCAAATAAATAAATAAAATCTTTAAAAAAAAAAAAAAAAGAAGAAGGCAGAGGAAAGAAGATGTGGTCTCAGGTGAAATCTAGCCTTGACTTGACCACAGGGGTCTCTGGAGATAAACTACAGTGCAAGGTTGTCCCCACCTTTACAGTCAACCTCTTGTGCCCCCTATGAGTCCATCATGGCTGTGGGCTTCCCCAGGGTGGGGCATGTGTAACTACCAGAGCCAGGCAGCTCCCATCAAATGAAGACAATATTCTGGAGAAAGGGTACATCAGTGAGCTTTCAGCAGCCTACACCCCAGCATGACAAATGGCATCTGGACAAGACATCAACAGCATCTACTATATTTGGTGAACCTGAAGTTGGAAACTTCACATAGTTCTTGATGGATCCTACTCCACAATGCTCTCTCCCGTGCCCCTAAGCTGAGCAGCATCAGAAGTAAAATGTGCCATCCCTTTCCCTCTGCTACAACAATGTCAGACGCACTAGGTCTTGTCTTAATCTCCATGGGACCCTGCCCTAATCTCACCTGGACCAGTTCATCAGTCCTCCCTCCAGTCTCCCTGCTTCCAGTGTTGTGACCTCTACCTTTCTACCAGCTAGAAAGAACACTGATTGATTAGAGTCTTCACTCCCTGCTTATAACTCTCCAAAGGCATCGTACTGTCCTCAGGATAAAGCCCAGACTCTTTAACATGGCAAACAAGAGTCTCTGTGGCCTGGCCCCAGATGACCACATCTCATGTCCTGCCCTCCCCACTTCATTTACCAATCATACTTTCTTTGTTTACATATTTATTCTCCAATCCAAACATACTTTCCTATTTGACACCTCTGTGACTCTACACAGTGTTTTCGGTTCCTGGAATGCTCTACCTGGTTATTGCTTGCTCATTCTTCCAGATTCAGTTCAAATACTTCCTGCTGCCTAAAGCATTTTCTGACCCATAAGACACCACTTCACCTTGGGCAATAATTCTATGTTGTATAGATGTTATTATTTTGTTAATTAGTATCCTCTACTAGACCATGAGTTTTCTGAAGCCTTGAACCATGTTTTCATTATACACATATCCCCTTTGAGTTCAATGCCTGAACCACAATAGGCATCTCAGACCTTCTGTGAAGAAAATGATAAATGCCTGGCAACTCTTTCCAAGGACCTGAATATTTCATCTCTGTATCTCATCACCAATCCTGAGAAGTTAGAAAATAAGTCTTAAGGATGGCTAACATCTCTCTCAAAGACTCATGTCTGAATGGTTTTTTAATTTCATGCTAATGGTACTATTCATAATCATTCCTGTCTCTAAGTCAAGGCCTTGAACCATTACTTTTTTCTTCCATCCAAATCCTATGCATTATTGGGTCATAGTCTAGCAATCATCTTACCAGGAAGGTGCCCCCACTAAATATGAAATAGGTGAGTTTATTTTTCTTCTTTGGACAGAGAAGATTCGAGCTGTGCTACACTCTTGGTACAGGAAGCAAATATCTTCTTAATTGCTGGAGTAATGTCCCTTTGACTAGTACAAAACAAATGGTCTCAGTTTTTCTGTATAACAGAGTCTTTTGGGAGGTATACACCAATCCTCACTTCTCCTCCCCCTTCTGAGTATATGGAAGATCATGCTTTGAAGGGCCTTCAAATGGTCGAAGAAAGGGAAGCAAAGAGGAAATGCATTGCTTTGTGCTGAAGTAGACAAGCCTATACACAGGCTTCAGTCTCCCTCATCCCCTTCTCTGGTGATCTTGGAGAGGAGCCCTCATGTTTAGAGCAACCTGATTCACTGAGTCACCACTTGGAGGACAGCTCCCCTGGAGAGTCACCCTGACTTTGCAAGAACAATAAATAAATTTCTGCTGCATTAAGTCACTGAGATTTCAGGGTTCTTTGTTCCTACAGCATAGCCTATCCCATTCTGACTAATACAGGAGGATTGGAACAGAAACCACCACAAAACCTGCATGGCAAGTGTAACATTGAGCCATAAAGCACCTGACCCAGCAGTGTCTGATCTAGTTCTCCCAGAATGGCTTGTAACCTAATGAATGTGTCTGTATATAAATAGAGAAGCTCAACACTGAGAGTTAGAGATTTGGACAAGCAAATGCTATGTACTCTTGGCCAAGCTTGGCAAAGAAAAATGGGATTTTTCTCATGTGAAGGATCATTGTGATCTGTGTTGGAGCTGAACTAACAAAACCTCATGGCAGGGGTAGCCAGTCATCTATGGAGAAAGCAGTGTGGGCAGTGGGGCCAATTGTACCAATCTCCCTGAGTTTGCATGAGGACAGCCAACCCTTTTCAGTATAAACATAAACTCCTTATTTTATGTTTAATCTTTGGAGGGCTAGAAACACCAAATCATTTTCATCTGAGGAGGGCTAGAACAGTCAACCTCCACCATTCTCCTGCTGACCCCTTGCACCTCTCTCTCAGGCCTCAGAAGATCCTGGAATGAACCAGACTCCAAAGTTTCCCAAAGAGCAGCCCAAGCCCTGAAGAATTACAAGAGAAAACCTGGGTTTCAGGGGGCCTGGGGGTCCCTAGATCATGCCCTGCCTCTCCACAATGTGGGAGAATAATAGCTCTGAGTTTGGTAGGAAGTAGACTAACTCTATAACTTGTAATCCATCTAGTAATGTTTTATAGAATGTCTATTGGGATCTCAGCAGAATTCTAGGTGCTAAGGATTCAGTAGTGACCAAGCACAATCCCTGATGTTATGGAACTTACGTTCTGGGGTTGGTGAGACACATAAAATAAACAGATGAACAAATGTTCAAGTCAGATAATGCCAGATTGTGCTAAATGTCATAAAGACCAAAAAATAGTGGTGTGATAAAGACTAAAGTGGGTTACGGATGGTTGCTTTGCACTGAGTGATCAGGTAAAATCTCTCAGAATGGGTAACTTTGCAACTAAACCTGATTATAATTGTAATAGTTAACAATGATTAAGGGCTTTCTTCATGCCAAGAAGTATTCCAAGCACTTCACATGTATGAATTATTTTAATGCTCTCAACAACTCCATAAGGTCAGTCTTATTGTCTCCATTTTACTGCTGCAGAAGCTGAGGCAAAGAAGGCTTTAGTCACATGCCTAAGGTCACATGGCTGGAAGGAGGAAGAAGCAGTGCTCCAATTCAAGCAGCCTGGCTCCAGAGTGTGTGCTCTTCACCACTGCACTCTGCTGCTTAACAAATGCTGTAAAGAAATATGTCCTGGGAAGACCTCAGCAAGCACTCCAGGGCCAAGGGTAGAGCAAACACAAAGTTTCTATGTTTGGAAAGCAGACCTCCTGCCCACAGCAATTTCTGTTGGGACCACTGAATCATTTCCAATTCTGTCCAAATCCAAAACATGGTTTTGACTTAACTGCTTGTGACCCAGTCCCCCTTTCTTTTTTTTTTTTCTTTTCTTTCTGAGGCCTCTCACCCTCATGTCTGATAACCTCTAACAAAATATTGCCCAAAGAATATGTTGCATATTTTACATGATCTTGATATCAAGCCAAACACAATTGCTCTCTGAAATATTAAAACACAGCTATGGCTCCCCCAACCACCCAGGACCTTATAAAATCTAATTTCATCTTGGCAAAGCTCTTTGCAAGATAAACACAAGCCTACTCAAGGAAGTCCTAATTCAATAGCATTCAAAGTACACCAGCTGCTGATCGAGACAGGCCTGTAGAGGCCAGATATGGATTGAGCATGTCCGTTGAATGGATGTTCATTGAGTAACCCTTAGCATGTTAAACCTGTGCTGGACACAAGGGGGATACAAAAATGAGGATTTGATGACAATATTCACTATCCTAACTTTAAAGATTACAGTTATAGCAATTTTCGTTGCCCTGCTTGACATGGTGAGAATTCCCCCTTCCCCCCCCCCCCCCCCCCCTTTTTTAAAGGGGGATGGGGTTTTGGAGCTGGGAAATGAGACAAGGGCTGGCACATGCTCTGAACCTCTGATCAGGGAAAACACTCAAGACTATTAAAGTATTCAGCAACTTTTGAAGGTTTTTTTTCTCTTTATTTGGCAAAACACATCATTTCAAGGACTGACATGATGTAAAATCCAAAGTAAAAGGAAAACTACAATAAAGTGTATGCTCCATAATCCAGATGCAGGGCTGTAGAAGAGCTGCCAGCAAGGCTTTCTCCTCGCAGGCTGAGGCTCTGCCAAGTGTTGAGCACTGCAGGGGTGCTGGGCGTGCGTAGGTGAGACACAATCACTGAGACAAGATAAAGACTCCACTATGAGGGTGGGGAGCATCTGCTGGAGACATGGGTAGAGACTTCAGCTGATTTCTCAGTCTTAAACCAGGTGGGCCGAGTCCAGACAACAGATCAAATGTGAAAGTAGGTCATATTAAGAGTCCGGAGTCCTTAGACCAATGGTTTCAAACTTGAGTCTGCCTCAGAATCACCGGTAAGGTTTGTTCAAACACAGATTGTTGGGCTCCAGCCTCAGACTTCAGTAGATCTGGATCAGGCCTGAGAAGATGTATCTCTAATTTCCCAGGTGATGCTGATGTTCTTGGTCCAAGAACCACACCTATGAGAACCATTGCTTAGTGAAATGGGAGTAGATGGCAGAGGAAAGAAGTTCTCAGAGGTCCATCAATTATTGGGGTCAGTTGGAAGCAGGTGGGAGCAAAGCTCCAGGGGCTCAGTCCTTGCTGGATTATTCAGGAAGGTCTCTGATTGGGACCACCTCCAAAGGCATTCCTCCCCTGAGAGGAAGGAAGGGTACTAGCACTTAGAGCACAGACTGTGGACGGGCACTATTCCTCACGCATTCACAAGGGTCATTTTAATCTCATAACAAGCTTATAAGCTAAGTATCATGTTCCCACATCAGATGTGCAAACCCCTGGGAAGTAGACAGATGAATCAGAATTTAAATCTCTCAAACACTAAAGGACAAGCTCTTTCTTATAATATATTTAGCTTTTAGGTGCTGTCTTTTGTGACATTTCATACAGATGCATCAATAAAACACTAAGGAAAATTACCAAGGCAGTTACAATGTTCAGTAATCAAGGTCCTATCTGGGAGGTGAACTTGTTTTGTTCAAAGATGTGTTCAAAGCATTTGTCCTTCAGAAGGCTTCTGGAGTCCTGAGGACTACCAAACAGTTGGTACCTGATAGGGTACCAACCCCGGACGGGGGTGCCCATCTTGGGCTCACCCATGAGGACCCTGCCCCACAGACACCACCACCTCAGCGTCAGCCCCACAGCCACTATAGGATGTACCATCCATGAAAACTGATAAGTAACAACCAGGAGCTGAAATTTCTGATACTAAACCAACACACACACACACCAGGCATAATAAAGCCATGGTTTTGACTTAACTGCTTGTGACCCAGTCCCCCTTTCTTTTTTTTTTTTTTCTTTTTTTATTCTTATGTTAATCCCCATACATTACATCATTAGTTTTATTATTTTTTTTTTATTCTTATGTTAATCCCCATACATTACATCATTAGTTTTAGATGAAGTGTTCCATGATTCATTGTTTGTGCATAACACCCAGTGCTCCATGCAGAATGTGCCCTCCTCAATACCCACCACCAGGCTAACCCATCCTCCCACCCCCCTCCCCTCTAGAACCCTCAGTTTGTTTTTCAGAGTCCATCGTCTCTCATGGTTCATCTATCCCTCCGATTTCCCCCGCTTCATTCTTCCCCTCCCGCTACCTTCTTCTTCTTCTTTTTTTTTTTTCTTAACATATATTGCATTATTTGTTTCAGAGGTACAGATCTGAGAGTCAACAGTCTTGCACAATTCACAGCGCTTACCAGAGCACATACCCTCCCCAGTGTCTATCACCCAGTCACCCCATCCCTCCCCCACACCCCCCACTCCAGCAACCCTCAGTTTGTTTCCTGCAATTAAGAATTCCTCATATCAGTGAGATCATATGATACATGTCTTTCTCTGTTTGCCAGTCCCCCTTTCTATCAGTGTTTATGGTCCCTGGGAGATTTCTACTCAAGAAACTCTTCACCCTGCAGAATGGGAAAGGATGTGGTCCTCATTTAAGTACCCACACCCATTTTCTTCCCCTTCAAGTTCATTCAAGCCCATTTTGCCTAACGCATTTGCTTAAAGTAAAATTGCACATGTGATAAGAGATACATTATTAAGGAAAATGACATAGACATATCATAAATGCTCCACTGGTCAAGGAGAGATGGACGCCCACAAGGTCCCACTGAGTACCCCGTCCTTTTGTCCCTGACTCACCATTTGCATGGGTCTGGCCCCACCTTTGGAGTGCAGCAAAGACAGGGAACCCTGAGGGTGGAGCTCTGATGGTGACAAGACCTCAGAGTCCCATTTCAGGACTATCACCAGATTTCTGTTTGGAACAGTTTGCTAAAACTCAGAATTGTCCCTAACTATGTGATTTTTGGGTTATCTAAGCACATGGTCAGTGCTTCTCTAATCATGACTGATAAGACCCCAGATATCGGGTAAAGTCTGAGATTGGTCACTGTCATAATGACCAAATGAGTCAGCATCATATGTGGGCAGGGGAGGAAATGCTAAAATATGGTGGGTGTTTATATATGGATGCTCAGCTACTGAGATGAGCTGGCCAACTACCTCACTCTGCCCTCTCCAAAGCGCATACACAAACATAGCTCAACCCATTGCTCCCCTATGTTAGGCAAATATGCTATAACTTCTGGAAGGAAATTTGACAGTGAAAATCTAAAGCCTCAGAAATGTTTATAGCTTGGGATCCAGCAATTCCACTCCTGGGAATCTAGCCTAAAGAAATCATTCTAATGCATGAAAAAAGCTTCATGCATAAAGGTATCTATTATATCAGTGAAACAATTGAAACAATATAAATATCCAATCCTAGTGAAAAGTAAAAGCCTGATAATCTGAGTTTTCAGCTTGATCTCTTTGGGAAGGAATCACTGAAATCTGTACATCTAAAATTCCCGACTCAAGTATGGAAATTTAGGTACATCTGTGCTTTGAAATATATAGCCAATAAAAATGTTTTCAAAAGTATAATGACATGAAAAGATGCTTGCAATTTTGTAATACCTTTATGTATTGAGTAGAAGATTATTTCTACTAATGCAGTGAATCAGATAAATGGTAGGAAATGAATATAAAGAAATATATGGAAAGCTGTACGTAAAGATGGCAGGTTGAAATATTTGATATTCCTCCTTTCCTGAAACTCCACTAAGGTTATATAGTCAAGGGGTTTTCTTAAAGACATAATTTCACAAAGATAGAAAAAACAGGGAGGGGCTAGAAACGAAATGCTGAAAATTGCAAAGTGAAGGGAAGATGAACTAGAGGTAATTGATTTAGCAAACTAGAGAAATTTGAATTTTAAAATGGCAACAGGGAATTCAAGGCCAACCTGAATAATGCAACAGAATCCTCAAAAAGCTCAGGCACAGTGAGCGTTAAGTGCTTCTGGAAATGGCCAAAAGGGAGAAAAGCCAAATTCAAAAGGATGGTTGGGGAATCAAGTATTGCTCCAGATCCTATCCCCACCCTATATTGCAAGATGACTTCCCACCTGGAAGGAAGTCTGGAAGTTTCTTTCTGAGAAGGTTGGGCAGAAAGCCCTTGTAGTGGTGCAGATGACCATGGGAAACCCTACCCAGAGTAGGTAGGTAGTCAGGTGAAGTTATGTGTACTGAATGCAGAGGCCAGCCCTCTTCCTTCTCTTTGCTCTCAGAACACTGGCAGCCATGCCTCTACCCTCTGCCCAGCCCAAGAAGAAGGACCTGAAGATAGTGACATCAGACGTCCCCAGTTAGACCACCATGGTGCTCACAGTCTTTAAGCCAACTCATTTACACAGGGTTTTTTAGTTCCCACCTCATATATGTGAACACAACAAAAAATCATCATTCCTCTAGGAAAATCTCTAATATAAAATGTAAGAGCCAAAACAAAGAAAAGAAAAAGGCAACTCAGAAGTAAAATCTCTGCAAAAAGAAAAAAACTTCCATAAAATATATATTGTCGATCACCTCAAAGAAGTAAGAGAAGAGGCTGCATTTATGGAACAAGAACAAAACGCTGAAGGAGGGGAACACTGCCACAGTGTAGTGCAGAAAATAAGATTTGTTTCTGCATGACCAATGCCTCGAGTTGCTCTCATCTGCCTCCAGCCTTATTGCAGGTACGCCTGCCCGGCTAAATCTAGGTCACATGAAGATCTTACCTGCAAGGAAGGCTGGGGAATTTAGTTTTTGGCTTTTCTGTCTCTATGGCAAGCTAAAGAGGCCTGGCATGGGTGCTGAGTAAGCCAGTCTACATCATCTACTACCGATGGTGCTTTTACTGCAGTGATAGTATCACATCTTTTGAACTAGACTCCAGCGTTAATCATGATTTTATATCCCTATTACCTGTATATTATCAGTTCAAATAATGTTCAAATTTCATTTCTTCCACAGGAAATATAATTGACCTTCCACAAAGTCAACTACCTGTACTCAGAGTTCCTGAGTGCTCTAAGTACAGTTAAAATTCTCAAGCATTTTCCTCTAATTTCTACCTCCTAGGAAATATCACCCATTTGTAAACCAGGAACATTGCCTTTTACTGCTCCTCTGCACTGAAGAGTCTCCCCAAATGCAAGAGCCTTCCTAGCTGAGGGAAAAGATAGTAGTTCCTACAAATGTGGAGGAGTTAGCTGATATAACTGTGAAATGTAAGTATGGTATGGATGGAGTGTCAAGATGTTTGTTGTAACAAGTGACAGATGATCATTGTGGAAGCGGCAAAATCCAAAGGACATGAGGAGTTTGGGCAAAGAGCAACAGGTTGCTGGGACTTTCATGTGGGCCTCAACTCCTGTCTTCTCCAGCCCTTGCTCAGTCCCAGACCGCTCCACCTGTCTTGGCTAAACCCTAGGTCCATCTGTATAAAGCCACAAGGTACCCATGTAGCCTCAGCCACATCATTCATGGGAATTTGGATTTAATTGTGCTGCCAAAGACCTGAGCCAGAAGTGAGCCTTGGAGACCCAAGTCATCCCAGAGCTATATTTTTGCCTAACCAAGCCATCTTTGCCCTGAAGAAGAGAATAAATGTCTTATTCCCCTTGGCCATTCCTGTGGGAGCACCAACTCTTTTGGCTTGGCTATAGCCCCAGTCCCTGCCCACCCTCAGTTACTGTCTGGGGTCTTCTCATGGCTGAATGGTCAGGAGTGTGCTATATGAGTCCCTCATCACACTTGGAGTATCATCTGCCTGTTACTGTGTCTCACCGACAAGCCGAACCACCAAAACCAAAGCCACTGCTTTGAAAACACACTACGATCCACTCCTTCAGCCAGATCAGATACTGAACCCTGATTTCTCCCTCTTCCTCTTCTCCATGAACCTACAAAACTGGGGCCTCAGCAGCCATTTTGAAGGACCCACCTGACTGTAACAATGGAGGCCATTCAGCCTCTGGTCTCATTCGCCTTGCAGGGGCCACACCTAGCTGAAAGGGGGGCGATGTGGGGTCAGCACATATAGATCTTCACCTGTTTCCCTTTCTCATGTTGAAAAGTAGTAGTAATCACTCCTGTTTATAAACAGCTATATGTCAGGCACTGTGCTATGTGCTTCACAAAAATCACTTCAGTCAAACAAAGAAAAAAAAAGAGACAAACCGAAAAATGGACTCTTTTTTTTTTATTCTTATGTTAATCCCCATACATTACATCATTAGTTTTAGATGTAGTGTTCCATGATTCATTGTTTGTGCATAACACCCAGTGCTCCATGCAGAATGTGCCCTCCTCAATACCCACCACCAGGCTAACCCATCCTCCCACCCCCCTCCCCTCTAGAACCCTGTTTGTTTTTCGGAGTCCATCGTCTCTCATGGTCCGTCTACCGCTCCGATTTCCCCCGCTTCATTCTTCCCCTCCCGCTACCTTCTTCTTCCTCTTTTTTTTTTTTCTTAACATATATTGCATTATTTGTTTCAGAGGTACAGATCTGAGATTCAACAGTCTTGCACAATTCACAGCGCTTACCAGAGCACATACCCTCCCCAGTGTCTATCACCCAGTCACCCCATCCTTCCCACCCCACCCCCCACTCCAGCAACCCTCAGTTTGTTTCCTGAGATTAAGAATTCCTCATATCAGTGAGATCATATGATACATGTCTTTCTCTGTTTGACTTATTTCACTCAACATAATACCCTCCAGTTCCATCCACGTCGTTGCAAATGGCAAGATCTCATTCCTTTTGATGGCTGCATAATATTCCATTGTATATATATACCACATCTTCTTTATCCATTCATCTGTTGATGGACATCTTGGCTCTTTCCAC
Organism: Neomonachus schauinslandi; assembly: GCF_002201575.2. Taxonomy (NCBI): domain Eukaryota; kingdom Metazoa; phylum Chordata; class Mammalia; order Carnivora; family Phocidae; genus Neomonachus; species Neomonachus schauinslandi. The sequence continues at coordinate 152,296,503 of NC_058403.1, forward strand.
AGTTTGGCTATTGTGGACATTGCTGCTATAAACACTGGGGTGCACGTACCCTTTCGGATCCCTACTTTTGTATCTTTGGGGTAAATACCCAGTAGTGCAATTGTTAGATCATATGGTAGCTCTATTTTCAACTTTTTGAGGAACCTCCATACAGTTTTCCAGAGTGGCTGCACCAGCTTGCATTCCCACCAACAGTGTAGGAGGGTTCCCCTTTCTCCGCATCCCTGCCAATATCTGTCGTTTCCTGACTTGTTAATTTTAGCCATTCTGACTGGTGTGAGGTGGTATCTCATTGAGGTTTTGATTTGGATTTCCCTGATGCCGAGCGATATTGAGCACTTTTTCATGTGTCTGTTGGCCATTTGGATGTCTTCTTTGGAAAAATGTCTGTTCATGTCTTCTGCCCATTTCTTGATTGGATTCTTTGTTCTTTGGGTGTTGAGTTTGATAAGTTCTTTATAGATTTTGGATCCTAGCCCTTTATCTGATATGTCATTTGCAAATATCTTCTCCCATTCTGTCGGTTGTCTTTTGGTTTTGTTGACTGTTTCCTTTGCTTTGCAAAAGCTTTTTATCTTGATGAAGTCCCAATAGTTCATTTTTGCCCTTGATTCCCTTGCCTTTGGCGATGTTTCTAGGAAGAAGTTGCTTCGGCTGAGGTCAAAGAGGTTGCTGCCTGTGTTCTCCTTTAGGATTTTGATGGACTCCTGTCTCACATTGAGGTCTTTCAACCATTTGGAGTCTATTTTTGTGTGTGGTGTAAGGAAATGGTCCAGTTTCATTCTTCTGCATGTGGCTGTCCAATTTTCCCAGCACCATTTGTTGAAGAGACTGTCTTTTTTCCATGGGACATTCTTTCCTGCTTTGTCAAAGATGAGTTGACCATAGAGTTGAGGGTCCATTTCTGGGCTCTCTATTCTGTTCCATTGATCTATGTGTCTGTTTTTGTGCCAGTACCATGCTGTCTTAATGATGACAGCTTTGTAATAGAGCTGGAAGTCCGGAATTGTGATGCCGCCGGCTCTGCTTTTCTTTTCAACATTCCTCTGGCTATGCGGGGTCTTTTCTGGTTCCATACAAATTTTAGGATTATTTGTTCCATTTCTTTGAAAAAAGTGGATGGTATTTTGATGGGGATTGCATTGAATGTGTAGATTGCTCTAGGTAGCATTGACATCTTCACAATATTTGTTCTTCCAATCCAGGAGCATGGAACGTTTTTTCATTTCTTTGTGTCTTCCTCAATTTCTTTCATGAGTATTTTATAGTTTTCTGAGTACAGATCCTTTGTCTCTTTGGTTAGATTTATTCCTAGGTATCTTATGGTTTTGGGTGCTATTGTAAATGGGATCGACTCCTTAATTTCTCTTTCTTCTGTCTTGTTGTTGGTGTATAGGAATGCCACTGACTTCTGTGCATTGATTTTATATCCTGCCACTTGACTGAATTCCTGTATGAGTTCTAGCAGTTTTGGGGTAGAGTCTTTGGGGTTTTCCACATAAAGTATCATATCATCTGCAAACAGTGAGAGTTTGACTTCTTCCTTGCCAATTTGGATGCCTTTGATTTCTTTTTGTTGTCTGATTGCTGTGGCTAGGACTTCTAATACTATGTTGAATAGCAGTGGTGATAGTGCACATCCCTGCCGCGTTCCTGACCTTCGGGGGAAAGCTCTCAGTTTTTCCCCATTGAGAATGATATTCGCTGTAGGTTTTTCATAGATGGCTTTTATGATATTGAGGTATGTACCCTCTATCCCTATACTCTGAAGAGTTTTGATCAAGAAAGGATGCTGTACTTTGTCAAAAGCTTTTTCTGCATCTATTGAGAGGATCATATGATTCTTGTTCTTTCTTTTGTTAATGTATTTTATCACATTGACTGATTTGCGGATGTTGAACCAACCTTGCAGCCCAGGGATAAATCCCACTTGGTCATGGTGAATAATCCTTTTAATGTACTGTTGGATCCTATTGGCTAGTATTTTGGTGAGAATTTTTGCATCCATGTTCATCAGGGATATTGGTCTGTAATTCTCCTTTTGGATGGGGTCTTTGTCTGGTTTTGGGATCAAGGTAATGTTGGCCTCAGAAAATGAGTTTGGAAGTTTTCCTTCCATTTCTATTTTTTGGAACAGTTTCAGAAGAATAGGTATTAATTCTTCTTGAAATGTTTGGTAGAATTCCCCTGGGAAGCCATCTGGCCCTGGGCTTTTGTTTTTTGGGAGATTTTTGATGACTGCTTCAATTTCCTTAGTGGTTATAGGTCTGTTCAGGTTTTCTATTTCATCCTGGTTCAGTTTTGGTAGTTGGTACATCTCTAGGAATGCATCCATTTCTTCCAGGTTATTTAATTTGCTGGCATAGAGTTGCTCATAATATGTTCTTATAATTGTTTGTATTTCTTTGGTGTTGGTTGTGATCTCTCCTCTTTCATTCATGATTTTGTTGATTTGGGTCATTTCTCTTCTCTTTTTATAAGTCTGGCCAGGGGTTTATCAATCTTGTTAATCCTTTCAAAGAACCAGCTCCTAGTTTCGTTGATCTGTTCTACTGTTCTTTTGGTTTCTATTTCATTGATTTCTGCTCTGATCTTTATGATTTCTCTTCTGCTGCTGGGTTTAGGCTTTATTTGCTGTTCTTTCTCCAGCTCCTTTAGGTGTAGGGTTAGGTTGTATACTTGAGACCTTTCTTGCTTCTTCAGAAAGGCTTGTATTGATATATACTTTCCTCTTAGGACTGCCTTTGCTGCATCCCAAAGATTTTGAATAGTTGTGTTTTCATTTTCATTGGTTTCCATGTATTTTTTTAATTCTTCTTTAATTTCCTGGTTGACCCATTCGTTCTTCAGAGGATGCTCTTTAGCCTCCATGTATTTGAGTTCTTTCTGACTTTTGTCTTGTGATTGAGCTCTAGTTTCAAAGCATTTTGGTCTGAAAATAGGCAGGGAATGATTCCAATCTTTTGGTACCGGTTGAGACCTGATTTATGACCTAGGATGTGATCGATTCTGGAGAATGTTCCATGGGCACTAGAGAAAAATGTGTATTCCGTTGCTTTGGGGTGGAATGTTCTGAATATGTCTGTGAAGCCCATTTGGTCCAGTGTGTCATTTAAAGTCTTTATTTCCTTGTTGATCTTTTGCTTAGACGATCTGTCCATTTCAGTGAGGGGGGTGTTAAAGTCCCCCACTATTATTGTATTGTTGTCGATGTGTTTCTTTGCTTTTGTTATTAATTGGCTTATATAATTGGCTTCTCCCATGTTAGGGGCATAGATATTTACAATTGTTAGATCTTCTTGTTGGATAGATCCTTTAAGTAGGATATAGTGTCCTTCCTCATCTCTTACTACAGTCTTTTGTTTAAAATCTAATTTGTCTGATATAAGGATTGCCACCCCAGCTTTCTTTTGGTGTCCATCAGCATGGTAAATGGTTTTCCACCCCCTCACTTTCAATGTGGGGTTGTCTTTGGGTCGAAAATGAGTCTCTTGCAGACAGCATATCGATGGGTCTTGTTTTTTAATCCAGTCTGATAGCCTGTGTCTTTTGAATGGGGCATTGAGCCCATTTACATTCAGGGTAACTATTGAAAGATAGGAATTTAGTGCCATTGTATTGCCTGTAAGGTGACTGTTACCGTATATTGTCTGTGTTCCTTTCTGGTCCATGTTGCTTTTAGGCTCTCTCTTTGCTTAGAGGACCCCTTTCAAGATTTCCTGTAGGGCTGGTTTTGTGTTTGCAAATTCCTTTAGTTTTTGTTTGTCCTGGAAGCTTTTTATCTCTCCTTCAATTTTCAATGACAGCCTAGCTGGATATAGTATTCTTGGCTGCATATTTTTCTCATTTAGTGCTCTGAATATATCCTGCCAGTCCTTTCTGGCCTGCCAGGTCTCTGTGGATAGGTCTGTTGCCAATCTAATGTTTCTACCCTTGTAGGTTACATCTCTCTTCTCCCGAGCTGCTTTCAGGATTTTCTCTTTGTCTATGAGACTCGTAAGTTTCACTATTAGATGTTGGGGTGTTGACCTATTTTTATTGATTTTGAGAGGGGTTCTCTGTGCTTCCTGGATTTTCATGCCTGTTTCCTTCCCCAAATTAGGGAAGTTCTCTGCTATAATTTGCTCCATTATACCTTCTGCCCCTCTCTCTCTTTCTTCTTCTTCTGGGATCCCAATTATTCTAATGTTGTTTCGTCTTATGGTATCGCTTATCTCTCGAATTCTGCCCTCGTGATCCAGTAGTTGTTTATCTCTCTTTTTCTCAGCTTCTTTATTTTCCATCATTTCATCTTCTATATTACTGATTCTCTCTTCTGCCTCATTTATTCTAGCAGTTAGCGCCCCCATTTTTGATTGCACCTCATTAATAGCCTTTTTGATTTCTACTTGGTTGGATTTTAGTTCTTTGACTTCTCCAGAAAGGGTTTCTCTAATAACTTCCATATTTTTTTCAAGCCCAGCTAGTATCTTTAAAGTGATGATTCTGAACTCTAGATATGACATCGTACTAATGTCCGTATTGAGTAGGTCCCTGGCAGTCGGTACTACCTCTTGTTCTTTTTGTTGAGGTGATTTTTTCCGTCTTGTCATTTTGTGCAGAGGAGAATAGATGAATGAGAGAACAAAATGCTAGCAGAGTAACAGTGTCCCCAGAAAATATACTCTAAACAAATCAGAAAAAACCTGAAGCAGTGGGAAAAGAAAGGGAAAGAGAGAAAAAAGAAAAAGAAAAAAAAGAAAAAGATAAAGATAAAAACAAAAACAAACAAAACAAAACAACAACAACAAAAAAAAAACCAGAATGTGATCAAATATGATCAGGCTGGTATATAGATCAGTGCCACACACTAGATTTGGGGTGTATTTTGGTCTTTTAGAAGAAAGTGCCTCCCAAAATTTTAAAGAAAGAAAAACTTATATATGTACAAAAATAAGGGTTGATATGATGAAGGGATGGAATATGACTGTAAAGATGGAAATTATAAAAAATTTTATAAAAGGAATTGATAAGAAGTTGTTTGAAAAAAGAAAGAAGAGGATTTAAAAAAAGAAAAAAAAAGGGGGAGGATGTGATCAGGCAGGGGAATAGAAAACACCATATACTAGAGATTTAGGGTATATATTGATCTGTTAGAAGAAACTATCTCAAAATTTTAAAGAGAGAACAACTTATATATATAAGCCAAAAATAGGGGTAACTACTATGAAGGGATAGAATATGACTCTAAAAATGAAAAATAAAAATGTTTTGTTTTTTTTTTTTAAAAGGGACTGATAAGATGTTGGTTGAAAAAGGGAAAAAGAAAAATTCAAAAAGAAAAAGAAAAGAAAAAAAGACAGTTAAAAAAAAATTAACTTTGAAAGACTACAGAATCATGGTTAAAAAGCCATGAATTCTATGTGCAGTAGTCCCCTAGAGCTGGAGTTCTGCCGTTCTCATTGATGGGTAAACTTGGTCTTGGCTGGCTGTTCTCGCTGACCTTCTGGGGAGGGGCCTGTTGCCGTGGTTTCCAAATGTCTCTGCCGGAGGTGGAATTGCCCCGCCCTTGCCCCCTCCCAGCTAAGTAATCTGCTCAGGTTTGCTCTCCGGGGCTTTTGTTCCCTGCGAGCTTTCCATACAGCTTTGGAGGCGGAGAGTGAAAATGGCGGCCTCCCAATCTCCGCCGCGGAGGAGCCGAGAACTCAGGGCCCCGCTTCTCAGTGAGCCCCCAGAGAAAAGCCGTCCATCACTCCCGTCTCCCCGGTCTCCAGCCGCACTCCGTGCTCACCCGGCCTGTGACCGCGCGTTTCTATCTCTGGCACCCAACCCCGGGTGGAGTCTCCAAACCCAGCAGATCCCTGCAGCGCACTCCCGCGCGGCTCCTCCCAGGGGAGGAAGGTGAGTCTCCCCAGTTCTGCCACCTGTTGGGTCCCTGCTGGAGGAGCAGGGGCCCGACTGTGCCGCGGATCACGGTTTGTGTCAACCCCGAGCTGAGAGCCCGCGCCTGGGCTCCGCCTCTGCAGCCGGCTTCCCTGCTCCGATACCTGGGAGCTCTGCCACACTCAGGCACCCCCGGTCTTTCTGTGACCCGTGGGTCCTGAGACCACACTGTCCCGGAGGGTTCCACCCCCTGCTTAGCCACCAGAGTGACGTCCCTCAGTGGAGCAGACTTTTAAAAGTTCCGATTTTGTGCTCTGCGGCTCTATCACTTGCCAGAAGCGGCCGCCAGAGACCCCTCCCCCGCCGTCTATCCTCCCGAATATCGCCTCGGATTCACTTCTCCGCACGTGCTACCTTCCAGAAAGTGGTCGCTTTTCTGATGAGAGAGTTGTTGCTCTTCTTTTCTTTGATCTCCTGTTGAGTTTGTAGGTGTTCAGAATGGTTTGGTCCCTATACAGCTGAATTCCTGAGACCAGACGAAATCCAGGTCTCCTACTCCTCCGCCATCTTGCTCCGCCCCCTTGAAAAATGGACTCTTAACTATAGAGAACAAACTGCTGGTTACCAGAGAGGAAGTGGGTGGGGGAATGGGTAAATAGGTTATGGGGATTAAGGAGCACACTTGTGATGAGCACTGCATGATGTATGGAAGTGTTGAATCACTATATTGTACACCTGAAACCAATGTAACACTGTATGGTAACTAAACTGGAATTAAAATTTTCAAAAAATCAGTTCGCTTGGCCCCCACAGCAACCCACATGATTGATATGATTCCCTTCATTTTATGGATAAAGAATAGGATCAGAGGGCCAAACAGCACCCTCTAAGTCACACAGGAAGTTAGGAGCATTTTTTTTTTTTTTTAAACAAAACAACATCCTGATCCCATACATGCATCCCTTGGATGATCAATACACATAAATTCTGTAGTGTATTGACAGGATCTTCACACTGAGGCCAGCAAAGCCCCAAGATTAGAGGAGGATTAGGGGTAATGAAGAGGGGTCATCACTCCCTGTGTCCATTTTCTAAGATACACACGGGGAAATAGAAGGCCAGGAGGCAAGCTGGAGGCAGACAGAGCTCTCTCATCTCTGGCTGTTTTCTCCTGGACTTAGATCTGATCATTTTGTAGTTCAGATTAAAGAGACTGGCCTCTTGGCCACTGCCCTGCACAGGAAGGTTGCCTACCTTCCCATCTCGTTGAGTCTTTCTGCCTCCAACAATCTATGTTTCCTCTACCTATGGAAAATTACTTTTTTTGAGAAGCCTGATCCTCTATCTCCCTTAGCCCGGGGAGAATTAATCATTTTTTTTCTTTGCGCTCTCCTAACACAGTGCTGTATTCTAAGCAAGTGTTTACAAAGAAGCGGTGTCATATTGTGGCAAAAGCTTTGAAACAGGAGTTCGATGACCTGGATTCTGCGGCTGCCACTTGCTGGCTCTGCATGATCTTCGAGAGGCCTTTGTTCTCATCTGTAAAATGCAGCTAACACTTGCCTCCCTCGCCTCGCAAACAGGGCTAAATGAGATGTTTGTGAAAGAACCTAGAAATTCTCAAGTTTGGAACCTGGGGTGGAGGGTTTCAGTTTTTATTTTTTGTTTGTTTTTTGTCTGGTTTGGGTTTTTGCTTCTGCCCCTTGGCCATGAGGGTGGCAACTTGCCTTAGGGCCTTTGTACTCCCCTTGGAGCCTGCAGAGTGCCTGCTACAGTGCTCTGCGGGAGTGGGTTCTCCATAAACGTTTACTGAAATTAAAATAATACAGCCGTGAGAGGTGAGGTCTCTCCTCCTTGACTCACCAGATTGGATCACCACACCTCTCTCTCGTTCTCTGTCCCGGACTCCCTCCCTGCACGCCTGTCTGCATTAAGTGTGATTTGTGCATGTACATATGCGTGCATCCTCAGAGTCACCCTTTTTCTCTGAGCTGTGGCATCCTAGCCCTGCAGAGGAATTCTGAGGCTGATTGACAGAAGCAGACAATGATAGTGAAAAGGAGTCTTTTCTCCAGGCTCATGCTGTCAATGGGCTGCTCTCCCCTTCCCCCCCTCCCCCCGCATCTAGTCCTGCTGTGCCCAGCCTTGAGCTTTTCACATCCGGGCAGATCCAGCTTGGTATGCAAGCCCCCGAGGGCAGCACACGCAAGACCCGAGGCAGAACAGAAGCCAGCTGGGTAGGATAGACAGCTCAAAGTCAGGCTTTGAAGGTCTCTGCACAACCTGCACCCAAGGCTTCTGTGCCCAAGAGGCCACAGGGTTTACAAACCAAGCCTCAGCCACTCATTTCTGACACTTCTCTTTGTTTGGAGTGATATGGTTGGTACAGTGCACAGCAGAAATTTGTGCAATTCAGCACAGATAACCACATCGCAGAAGAGCATTAACTCCAAGATGGGCAGATGTATAGGTGGTTCATCTGCAAAATAGAGTATGCGATTTTCTGTGTGAATGACTTCAGAGCAGCTAGGACGATTCTTCTTCACCCCACTGATACAAATTCATGGTGAAGCTGAAAAACAAATGGAATTTGTTGAGACAGATCTGGATTCCAATATTAGTTCCATGTGTGTGCCCTCAGGTGAGTTAAGTTCTTTCATCTTCCATCCCATTCCGTAAGTGTTTATGAAGCCCCTTCCACAAACTAAGTTACTACTGCACTAGACACTAGGGATAGACTGGACAAAAACACAGTCCTGACATGAAGGTCCCCACAGCCTCGTGAATGGCTGTGCATGACAGTGTCTACCCAGACCCTCAGCACATGCTCTTTCCATGATAGTTCTTTTTCTGCTCCTCCTTCTCTCCTTTATCACAGTCCCAAGCTGATATCTGAAACACTGTTATTAAATCTTTATTTTTAAATTCTGGAATTCCAAACTTCTCACTCTTCAAACTGATTTTTAATCTCCTCCATGAATCACATCTTTGATGGGTTTTTGAATAACAAATATTTGGTATTTATAAATTATTCTTCAGCACATGTTAACTCAAATTATCGCATTGAGTTGATAGAATTAAAGTTCAAAGAAACTTGATTTATCTGCTTGATGACGGTTTCATGGGTAAGTGTCTCTTAAATATTGAAAATAGCTCAAAGCTCTCTCCTTTACTATCTACATGGAATCTTGGGGTCCACATACCCTCAACTGGAAGCCACCACTATCTGTGACTTTGTTCCCTCGTAATATACATTCATCCTTGTAAAAGGCATTTTTTCCTCCTACTAGTTGCTTATATCTTGGTGGGATTCAATTCAGGATTCTTACCTGAGAGCAAACTTTGATGGGGCAAGGGAGACCATATGAGTTTAGGAGCAGGTGGCAACCTCAAATGTCTCATGGTGGGGGACAAGACAAAGAACTGGCAATGTAATCCTAGCAAAAATGCATTTTACAGATTTTACTTTGTCCCTGGCTGACTCTGAAAAGAACTTAGTGAAGAGTTTCAGATATTGCTACTCAGATGAATTGCTTATGTTTATCCAAAAGGTGACCATAACCAAATATGCCTCTCTGACTCATTGTTCATTACAAAAAATCCTTCGAGAAAAGCTTATATGTATAGATCAAAAAATATATATGGATCTGTGTTCTGAGGCTTAGCAGGGAGCATATAGCATTAAGATTGAGTGAGGGTCTTCCCTGCCTAAGACATCATCACCTGTCATGCAACCAAAGGAATGGCAAACACAGATAGTCACTAGATGAAATTTCCTTGAATACTCACAGACTGGAGAATGCAATCAGGACAAAAGTCAGAAAAGATATATAGAGGTCCCAAGATGGCTTCACCTTCTTTCAAGATGATTTTTTTTTTTTTTTAGAAACTTATTTCCCCCTTGGTAATAATCCAGTAAAGATTATCCTCCCCAGTGAAAGGTCTAAAGTTCCATCCACCAGGCAGGAAAGAAAGTTAGAGTTTGCTGTTAATCATGGAGCTCACTTCCCAACTTTTATGCTTTTACCGTGTCTTCTGGCTGGAACACAAGAAAGCTTCAGTTAGATACCCATGTGTGCAAACTAGCCCCTGGTTGCTTCTGCTGTGCCCAGTAGGGAAAAATAGCAAAGCTGCTCTTCCTTCAAGGACAAGGTGACCAACTCTAGATATCTGTCCAGCCCAGTTACAACTAATGCGAAGCTCAAATAAAACTGAGAGAAAATAGCAGGAGACAGATTAACCCCTAATGTACTGTCAGGGTTACTATTTGAAGCCCAAACTCTGAATCCTCCTTTTTCAGAGGTGCTTATAATATTTTATGCTATTGAAGAACATGAATTAATTTTTAAGGTTTATTTTAGTCACATCATTTTAAAAGAAACTTCCATTTCAGTTTCTCTTGCAAAATATAAGTAATCTGTATCTATCGGGCTTCCTTTCCTTTGTTCTCCTACATGGAAACAATAGTGTACCTCAGAAAGAGGTATAGGGCCTGGGCTGGAAGCACAGTGTATTCTTAATATTTTTTAATTCTATTTTCATTGGATGCATTTTCAATGAAACTATCTTCAATAACATTCTACTAATCTTTTTTTCTAATCTAATTTCTTTTCCTTTATAAAAAAAAAAAAGCTTTCCTTTATATTTAAGCCAAAATGTCTGTGAAGGTCCTTTTAAATTCAAAGAAAATGAAGTCAGGCATTTTTGGTGCAGAGAGCAATTCCAGACCCAGTAGGGGAGCGCTTATGACTGAACAAAAACCCTTCTCTCACACAAAATGTGAGCTCCCTGCCTGGGGTTTACACATTAATGACTGTATGACTCATTATTATATGTGCCTCCAAAGCTGAGATTCTCCCTTTGCTAACCTGCTCTGTACAGCAGATGTCGAATGTTAACCATGGGACGGCAGGTGTGACTTGAGTTGTTTATCTTGGGGTCTTTTCCACATCACGCTTCCAAGCTCCTGTGATCTAGCCAACACCAGGTCACAAGGTTACATAGAGGCTTTAAATGGTATCTGGCATAAACTCCACTCCTGTTAAAAAAATCACAATACTTCCTCAGAGTGCATCATCTTTCACCTCCTCCTGTATTAGGGAGTAGTTGATGGTAGCTTCTTAAATGTCAGATGGCCTGTAACTTCTGCTTCTGTCTCTGATTTTCTTCTATGAGCACTGTGTGTTTACAGAGTGCTGAACAACTGTGGGGTTTGGGGAGAAATTGAATTTGAAGGAGTAGAGTTGGCAAAGCATAGACTTGCTAGATAGAGAGACCTAATTTGAAATCCCAGTGAAATTTTTGGTGGTGAGGAAGTCATTGAAAAGCCCTCAACCTCAGTTTCCTCAATTTGAAATAAGAGAAGGAAATTTATTTTGTTGAAGAGTTGGGGGAAATGAGAGATATGAACAATCTGTGGGAAGGACATGGCATAGTACCTGCCAAGGGATTCTGTACTCCTTTCCAGGGAACGTGGGATAGATTTCTTTGTTCCTTGAATTGGGGCTCACTCATCTGACTTGTTTTGGCCAATGAAATTGGGTCTAGGTGACAGTGTGACAGTTCCAAACTTGAGCATTAAGAGGAAACACTTGCTTCCATTCTCTCTTGCCTTTCTTACATCATCATAAGAGAGCCTTCCTAGATATCTCTGAATATAGTTAGAGCAGACCTGAGCCCAATCCACGTGCAAAACTAAACCCAGTAAGCGTGACAAGTAAAACAGCTCCCCAGCCAAACCCAGCCTAGACTAGTTGGTGCTCAACCAAACCACAAATGAGGAAGAATCAATTATTATTATCATTATTTTAAGCCACTGGATTTGGAGGCAGTTTGTTACACAGCAATAGCTGACAGATACAATACTGAAAAAAAATGAGTTTTCTGGTTTAAAATTAGATTTGACTAGCAGCCTCAATACATGCTTTCCTGTTTAACTTCTCACTGAAATGAAAATATAGCAAAAGGTGAAAAATCACACTATCACAAAAACTTAGTCTAAAAAGCAAATCATGAATCTGGAAAAAACAGATATAATCCAGAGAAAATTCCATCTAAAAATTAATAACAATAGAATTGAAAATTGAAGAGCAATCCCTCTCTACTCCCTGTCCCTATGCCCAACTATTCTGTACTAACAGCAGAATAGTAACCTCTGCACATACCCCAAATGTTCCATAACCAAGCGCATTATTTTTTTACATCCAGAGTAAGAATGTAATACCCAGAAGTAACCTGAACAAGAGTTAAGGCAATACGTGTTTGGGTAAATTGCATATCTAGGGCAGGGGAAGTTCCACGAGAAAAGTACCATTAGCAGGAACAGAGGCAAAGAGACCCCTGGTAGCAGTGCATTCTAGGAATTGTAGATTACCACATACAACATTCAAGGCCCAATAGTGTGAGTGAGAGAGGAAGATACCACCCCAATAAAGAAAGTGAAAACCTGCCAGAAAGAAGAATTTAAACTATCAACTGCGTGGATTTATTTGCCCTTTAACTGAATGTCTGTGATAAATTGAACCACAGCACAAGTGGACAGTAAAAGTAACCAAAAGCCTGGCTTTGAAAAAATGCTGAAATCTGGCCTGATAGAAAATATAGCAGAAAAAAAAATAGATTCTATGTTATGACAGCAATATCTAAGAAAATTACATAAGCTTTTTTCTTTTGACCCACCAATACCACATCTCAGACTCTATCCGGAAGATACTCCACGAGTACCAGACAATAGGTGCTCAAGATTATTCAGAGGACTGGCAAACAAACCAAGCTAACTGCTTTGTATGAAATGCTCTGCTACCATTAAAAAAAAAAAAAAAAAAAAAAAGGAGACTTTATGTACTGATATAGAGTGATTGCCAAGACATACTGTTAAGTGACAGATTCGGGGTTCAAAACAGTCTATAGAATATCCCTTTTGTGTAAGAAAAAACAGGAAATACACAGACATACACACACACAAGATTATTTTTATCAAAAGAAATACTGGAAGAAGAAGCCACAACTAGTACAAAAATGGTTACCTATAGAAATCAGAGTTAATGAGAACAGTAACAGAATGTAGGGAGGAGGATGGAAGCAAAAATTTTCTGAGTATTCAGTCTTACATACTTTAGATTCTTGAACCAGGAAAATGTTTTGCACATTCAAAAAATAGGAGTAAAATTGAATACAAAGGGGAAAAAAGAATACTCTAAAATTGAAAATAGAGAAAATAAACATTTCAACTGGCATTTGAAATCAGTATTCAGACTGTACCTCCCACAGAATAATATAACCAAATGCAGAGTGTGGGCCTTTGTTAGGGTCCTTATTCAGGCAACCCATTGCAGAAGAAAATTTGAGACAATCAGGTGAACCCGAATATGGAATGGAAATGAGATAATGCTAAGAACTTGTTATTTCTCTTAAATGTGACAATGGCATGGTGGTTGCATGGGGAAAGTTCTTATCAGTGAGAGATATATAATAAATTACTTAAGGGTGAATTGATATATTGACATGATATCTGGGAATTGCTTTGAAAGCTGTCAGCAAGAAAAAGACAGTGTTTAAGGTGTGAAGATGGATGAATAAAGCAAACAAAATACTGATAATTGTTAAAACTAGGTAGTGGGTACATGCAGGTTCACATCTTAATCCATGTACTTTTATGGTGTGAAAATGTCTGTAATAAAAAGTCATAAAAAGATCATTAAATATGAGAAGGTATTATTTTGAAAAAAGATTATAAATATATAACAAAATGCAATATGCAAATGCATGAACTTTGTTTTAATTCTTTTTTGAAAAAAAAAAAAAGAGCGAGCTCTAAAAGATAGTTTGGGGATAACTAGGAAAACATGAGTATGGACTAACTCATAATAGGGAATTATGTTTAATTCTTTTAAGTAAGATAATGATTTGAGCTTATGTAAGAGACCATTTCTCTTCTTAGGGGAATTAGGCCAAAGTATTTAGAGGTGAAGTGTCATGATATACACAGTCTAATTTCAAATGGCTCAGCAAACATAACACATATCACTCTTTTTTATATGGCTGAAAATGTTCATAGTAAAAACCTAAAGAAACTATTAATGTCTAGCAAGAAACTATAGATAATTTTAAAACTCTCAGGGACTTAAATGAAGTCTTGAATAGGTAGAAAGATATCCATTGTATTAGGATTTTAAAAAGGCAATAGTGTAAAGATAACAATTCTCCCTCAATTTTTTTAAGTTAATGTGGTTCTAAATTAAAAAAAAAAAAAGGAAGCAATAGTTGTTGTTGTATAGAGATGAGCATTTGGGAAGTGAGAAGAAAGGAAACCTAAAAAAAATTATAACCTGCTGATGGGATTACACATTAATTCAACCATTTATGAAAACTATTTGGCAATAGCTAACAAGATAGATGTGCATGCCTGATGCCCAGCAATTCCACTCCTTAAGAAATTTTACATACATGAAAAAAAGAAACATTCAAGAATGTTCATAGCATGATGTGAGTAACAAAACCTTTTTTTTTAAGACTTGGAAACAACTCAAATGTCCATCAATGGAATGTATAAATAAATTGTGGTGTATTTATGTAATGGAATACAAGGAGTAAAAAAAAAATTTAACATAGATGAATAGCAAGAATTTAATATTGAGCAAAACAAAACATCAAGAAGAGATTATTCAATAATTTATGTGCAGTTCAAAAAAAGGTAAAGCTAAACAATCCATTGTAATATATGTAAGTACTTACTTACACTGTATGTAAGTCCCCCCCAAGTGCTCCTTCTAAGTAATGTTCTCTCTCTCAGGCTAATGGGGGCTCAAGTGTTCATTTAGCATAATCATCTATTACTTATAGTAGAATATCCACTTACTTTATTCGATCTTTAATGAAAATCATTTAAAATTATATGAAAACTTACTAATAAATGGCTATATATATTTAACCTGGAAAATAGCAAAAAGTATGGGTAATGAAAGGATAAATCTACTGTATTTATTGAAAATATAAGCTATAGCAATTAAAAGTAATGTGGCTCAAGAGAAGAAATAGAAAAATCAATGGAAGAATCTGGAGAGTCCATAAATGACCTTAAAATTATGTAGGAATTGAGAGTATGGTAAAGTAGGGATATTTTATCAGAAATGAAAAGTATTGGGACAATTGACTTACCATTTGGAAATAAAATAGAGTTGGATCAACACTCCAAACTTCATACCAAAATATATTTCAGATAAATTGATGATTTAAAAGTAAAGTACAGGGCGCCTGGGTGGCTCAGTTGGTTAAGCAACTGCCTTCGGCTCAGGTCATGATCCCGGAGTCCCGGGATCGAGTCCCACATCGGGCTCCCTGCTCGGCGGGGAGTCTGCTTCTCCCTCTAACCCTACCCCCTCTTGCGCTCTCTCTCTCTCACTCTCTCTCTCTCTAATAAATAAATTTTAAAAAAATCTTTAAAAAAAAATAAACATATGTTTAAAAAAAATAAAATAAAAGTAAAGTACAAAGCCCTAAAATTATTAGAAAAATTTGTCATTGGCTTTTTAAAAATAATCTTGAACTAAAAATACCTTTAAAATTAAAGACAAATTAGGGGCTCAGTCGGTAAATGTCTGCCTTCAGCTTGGGTCATGATCCCAGGCCCCGCATGGGGCTCCCTGGAGCCCGCTTCTCCCTCTCCTGCTCCCCCTGCTTGTGCTCGCTCTCTGTCTCTCTCCCTCTCTCTGTCAAATAAATAAAATCTTTAAAAATATATATATATATAAAATTAAAGACAAATTAAAAAACTGGAAAAGTACTTTTGCAATGCATATGGTAGATACTGGGCCAACATTCTAAATGTCATTTTATTATCGTAACACCTATTTCACACTAACTATATATCAAATATTATGATAAGTATGTTATATGAATTATTTATTTTAATTCTCAAGCAAACCTAAATGGTAGATACTCTTATTGTCCACATTTTATAGATGATGGAACTGAGGTACTAAAAGATTACAAAAGTTGTATCAGGTCAAGCAGCTAATAATGAAATCAGGACATGAAACCATAAAGACTAACACAAGAGGTCCCGCTTCAAACCACCATTTTAGGCTATTTATGAACAAGTTCTTAAAAATCAATAAGAAAAAAAGCCCAGTTTAAATAAAAGGAGAGGATAAAGCATATACAAAGCAATTCTCAAAATAAATACAATGGCCTATAATCATATATAGATGCCAAGAAAACAACACTGAGATACCAATACCTATCAGATTGACAATCTTAAACAAATGTTAAAACTAAGTGTTTAAAAAAACAAGTGGAGAAGGAGGTATGGTAATTCATTTTGGTGAGATTGGGACTTGGCATCACTTTTTTTTTTAAAGATTTTATTTATTTATTTGCCAGAGAGAGAGGGAGCATAAGCAGGGGGAGCAGCAGGCAGGAGAAGCAGGCTTCCCACTGAGCAGGGAGCCCAGACGCAGGACTTGACCCCAGGACCCCAGGATCATGACCTGAGCAGATCCCTAACTTCCCAGGCATCCCTTGGTGCCAATTTTTCAAAGGTAATTTGCCAATATCTACCAAAATGTAAAATACATGGGGTCTTCCCTAGAAACTGCTTTCTTAGAAATGTATCTAGAAACATACATATACATACACAGAAAGACATGATGGTATTCATCACAAGATTTATGTAACAGAAAAAAATCATGCTAACAACACCTTAAAAATAATTAAATCTTTGACAGTAGGGGAATATGTAAATACATTTTGATTGATCCATATAACAGAATTCTATGGAACTGTTAAAAACAAATGTGATAATTTCATATGTACTGACATAGGAACATTTTCAAAATATATTATCAAGTGAAAAAACAAAACGGTGTTGAACAATATGAATATATTATCTCATTTGAGTAAAATATGGGTGTATGCTCTATGTATGCAAAAAAATATTTCTGGTGGATACTATGAAACTACTGATGGCAATTACCCCCAGCAAGGGGTTAGGTTGCAGGGCAAGAGATTATTTTTTATTTTATACCATTCTTTGCCAGTTGATGTTTTAGCATGTGAATATATCAATTTAGTAATATAATGTTCAATACAACTTTTATTTATTTTTTTATTATTATGTTATGTTAATCACCATACATTACATCATTAGTTTTTGATGTAGTGTTCCATGATTCATTGTTTGCGTATAACACCCAGTGCTCCATGCAGAACGTGCCCTCTTTAATACCCATCACAAGGCTAACCAATTCCCGCACCCCCTCCCCTCTAGAACCCTCAGTTTGTTTCTCAGAGTTCATAGTCTCTCATGGTTCATCTCCCCCTCTGATTTCCCCCCCTTCATTTTTCCCCTCCTGCTATCTTCTTCTTCTTTAACACTTAACTTTTAAAAGAGTCAAAAAAGGGGCAGTCAGTTAACTTCTGACTCTTGATTTTGGCTCAGGTCATGATCTCAGGGTCCTGGGATCCAGCCCCTCCTCAGGCTCCCTGCTCGGTGCAGATCTGCTTGTCCCTCTCCCTCAGCTCCTCCCCACTCACAATCTTCTCTCTCTCTCAAATAAATAAATAAAAATAATTTTTTTTAAAAGAGCCAAAAAGAGAAAAAAGGAAAAAAACTGATTCTAGAGAAAGCTTGCTTTTCTGATTATTAATAAAGAAAAAATAAATATAAAATTATTATTTTAAAAATCTATAAAACAAAGAAAAGAGAACACTCAGAGTTTGTGTGTTGTCTCTGGAAATAATCAGATAGTTCAGAATAAAATTTCCCAACCATAAAAGATATATATATCTATCTCCAGGATGAAATGAAGGGAGAGATGTTCAGGAAAAGGCTTATTGCAAGATCACTCAATAAAACAATAACAAATATTGAAGAGGCAAATCCAATGCTACAGAAATGTACTCTATCAGGGACAATCCTGAGAAGGTGAGGAAACAATTCTGGAATATAGAGGGAAAAGGATAAATAAATATCAAATACATGTAAATATAAATGAAATAGAGTAGGATAACTGACTAAATGCCAGCAGATAAATAATTAAGATCTGAGTTTTTAAGGGATCGTGTCAGAAATGTATACACTAGACACTTTAGCAAGTAGACACTTGCTGAAATGGCAACAAGTATCCCATCATTTATGAATCCCTCTTTGCAGTGTGATTTTGCACACTTTCCATCAAGAGGTGGAGGGTATTTCCCTATCCGGATCTTCAATATGAGCTGATGGGCTCAGTCACTTGCCTTGGGCAATAGAATATGTTAGAAGTCATGCTGAGCCAGTTCCAAGCCTAGGTCTTAAGGGGTCTTACATGCTTCTGTGTTCACTCTTGGAAACCTGCATAGCTGCCATATGAACAAGCCTGAACCAGTGTGCTGTAGGATGAGGGTCCACGTAAACAGAGCCATTCCAGATGAGGACGGTGCCTGGCCAACCTAGCAGCTGACCACAGATGTCTGAGACCATTCTAGACCAGAAGAACTTCCCAGCAGAACTCAGCCCAAATTTCCAACCTACACAGTTGTGAGCTAAATAAATGATTATTGTTTTAAGTCATTAATTTTTGGCATGGCTTTTTAAGCAACAATTGCTAACTGATACATTCACATTCATCCTAACCGTCATTTATGTGGGAAGGTAAAGAAATACAACGTCAGGAATAACAGGGGCCTGAAAATATATTCTCTTTAAAAAATTATTTGAAGATGGATATGAAACAATGGAAAAGATAAAGCAAAATTAAGAGGCCAAGAAAGGAGATGTCACAGTGTGAAATTATTCCAGACTACTGATAGCAATAAATATGATTTAGCTAAATTCTTGAATGTCACTAATAATAATGCAAAAAATAACAATATGCTCATGAAGATCTATAATATAAAAATAATTATGGAATTGCAAAAAAAACTGAATTAAAATGTAGGTTTTTCTGAGTAAATGGAAGAGGAAAAGGAAGTAAATAAAAGTATGTCAAACTCTTATTTTAAAATATAAAGGAGAACTGAAAAGACACAAATTGTTATACCCAATAGAGAGATATATATTTAAACATATTTGGGAAAATTATTAAAGTGTTAGAAATATGGTTTTAAAATAGACTGTGGTCAAAATATGCAAACCACTGAAGAAGAGTAATGCATTTGATGTAAATCTTTATAGCAAAAAATCAGAAACAAGAAAAAAGAAAATCATGAACATTAATGACTAAATAAAAACAAAATTACAGAAGGTACAGCAATGAGCATAAGAGGGATAAAATTCCACATTAAACATGGTTGATATAAAAAGACTCCAATTAAACAAGAAACCCAAAGTTGAAAAAAATATGTCAGACAAACACAAATAAACAGAAAGCTACAATTGGGATAATAAAATCAGATAAAGCTGAATTCAAGGCAACAGTATTAAAAGGAATTTTTAATGATTTCATAATTATCATTTTATAATGATGAGTACTTAAATTTACAGTGATGTTATAAATTTCCTGAAATCTTTATGTATCAATCAACATTGTCTCAGTATTAAAAATGAAAAGTATCCAAAAAACAAGACAAAATTATAAAAGCACAGTTACAGTGCTAGGGACAGATCAAATAGACACAACCAAACAAACAAAACACAAATCAAGATTTTGGCTTTTTAGACTCTTGGATCCCTATGAGAATCTCATGAAAGCTCTCCGCTTGCTCAGAAGCATATGCACCTGGCCACATGTCAGGGGACTGATGGATACCCTGAAGCCCATTCATAAACATCTTTGTGGCCCCCTATGGGTTAACAATACCAGATAAAAGCATGGAACAGCATAGAAGCTTCAGACATGGATCCCAGTTTGTATGTGACTTTGACACATCATAAACATGACTCTTCAAAGCCCTGAGGAAATGATGGTGTGATTGGTATATAGTGTTGAGGAAAATGATTCTCTAGGACATGAAGTGTTGATGCAAGGAAGGAATCCCCAAAGGCCAACATACCCATAAAGATACTCACACTCACAAGAAAGAAGGGAAATAAAATTTAAAATGCCAACAAGATATCATTTTAAACCCATTAAAATACAAAAATTAAAAAGATGGTGAAGATGTCAGGAAACAGGCTCCCCATGCGGTACCAGCAAGCATATAAACTAGGACTGTTCTGGAAAGCCACCTAACTGTCCTTAATAAAATCAAGTGTACACACACCCTGTGATTATCCATTCTCTCTGGAACATACATCTCAGAGACATTTTCCTGCAGGTTAGCAAAGAGGCATTTTAGAAGATGTTTTCAGTGCATGCTTTGGATGTTGGAAACAACCTGATTATCCAACAATTGGGGAATAGGTAAGTTAAAGGTAGAAAATACTTAGAACACAATGTTATTTAGCTTTAAACGTAGTGAAAGAAATTTCTTTCAGCACATTTAGTTTCAGCAGTCATTTAGAATATGGTGTTGGTTGAGAGGGTAAAAAAAAGAGAAATGTATAGCATAATGCCATTTGCATAAACTTTGCACACACACACATAAACACACAAAATGACATTATAGTTTCCAAGGATGGATGAATTTAAGAATATGTGTAAAGAATATTAGAATGGATATCTAAAGAAAAAAAAATGAATGAGTCAGTGGAACAGGAATAAAGATGAAATCAAATAAATGGGTAATACAAAGGAGGGCCCTGACATGGACTTATGATTACAGTGTGCTGATTAATTCAACTTCCCTACCTATATCTACTTTTCAAAATATGATATAAATGCTAGCCTGCTTGCTTATCCTTTAATTTAGAATTCAGTTAGTATTTGCAAAGGATCTTCTAGTGCCAAGTACGTTCATGTTCATTCTTTCACTCAATGCTCACAAGAAATATGGATGTATGATTCTCTACATTTTGCAAAAAGGAAAAAGCTCCTGCTTCTAAAGAATTTGCCCAAGGTCACAAAGTAAGTTAGAAAGAAAGGATTGAGACCTAGGTCTATCTGATGCACTGCAATCCTTCTAACATACTCCACAGTTTCTGTGTGTGGCATTAGGGTGCTTGAAACATTATTCAGACTTATGGATCATAAATCATGTTACTAAGCACTGTAGATGCTAGACTGGGTACTGACTCTTAAAAACAATGAACAAAGATATTGATGCTGCTATGATGGTATCAGTCACCACACAGGAGCACAAGAATGCGTGGATCCTGCCAGGATGGCTCCACTCTATGGACCCTCAAAGGAACTATACACAAGAAACTAGATGTTTAAAAATGCAGTTGGAGATTATGGCTGAGACCTGCATGCTTCATCCCTCCTCTATCTGCCCTGAGTCTACTGAACCAGAATCGTATCCTCTTTGGAGGCAGATGGGAGCAGGAGAGTCACATAGTCACAGTGTCTATCACAAGGCAGAGCAGAGTTTTACATGGTACTTCTGTCTTTGTACCAGAGTTTCAGCTGAGGGTCATAAGCAGAATAAAATGAGTAAGTGCTTAAGACAGAGACCCACCAATATCTGTGTCCCCCTCCCCTGCACTGCTAGACTACATTTTATAGCCTCCTCTTGTATGTAAGTGAGGCCCTACAACTAGATTTCCAAGATTTCAACAATGGAATGTACATGAAAGAAACTCTCACCACCTAGTCAAGTCAATTAAAAGCAGGGCTATCTTTCTTGCATCACTTAGTGATTTCTGTGAAATAAACCATCTCAAACTCAATGGTTTACAACAACCATTTATTTAGATCACAATCCAGCAGATCAACAAGAATCTAAGCCGGGCTCCATTAGGTGGTTCTTCTGGTCTCATTATGGCTCCCTTTTGTGCCTAGAGTCACATGGAGGTCAGCAGACCTCTCTATTTGTGGAATTTGTCTGGCAGTCAGCTAACGTGACAGGGCAGCTGACCACATGTCTCTCATTAACCAGCAGACAGATCCAAACATATTCATATGTAAGTGGCAGGATTTATGGAAAAGAGCAAAAGTGTACAGTTTCCTGAAACCAGAGTCAGAACTGACACAGTGTCAGTTTTACCGCACTCTATTGGCCAAAGAAAGTCACAAAGGCAGCCAGGTTGAAATGGCCAGAACCTAGACTCTACCTTTTGATAAGAAAAGGTATGAAGTCAAATTGCCAAGAGTGTGTGTTCAGGGATGGGTAGAGAACTGGGGCCATTTTTGCCATCTGCCACACTTCCCTATGCCTTCTCTTATACTACTGGCCAAATCCTGTAGAGGATTTCATGGCCTTGTAAAGATTCTTAAACCAGAGTCCACAGATATTGAAGGGGTCCATTTCAGGAAATCCATTAATTTCGAAGGGAAAAAAATTGTATTGTTACGTTCATTAACCTTCAAAATTACATAAGACATTAGACCTGCCACCTCAGCCTTATTAGTGAATGTGTTAATAAATAAGCATGCATATAACTTTCAACACATTTTATCAATACTTTGATCACTGTATTCTATTTCCTTTCTTATTCTGAGAAAGGGCCCATAGGCTTCACCAGACTACCAAAGGAAGTCATGGCACAAAACAAGTACTCTTCACATAGAAGACAGCAAAGACACTACTAAAAGAAGCTTAGATACAGAACAGCTGACTTACCAGAGCAGACCTACCCCCAACACTCACCAGCACACTTTGGTCAAGGACTCAGTAAAGAAGTAAAACTGTTGTTTGAAGCCCCTGAGATTCGGGATCATTTTTACTGCACTTAGCCTATGTTGGCTTATATAATATGTGACACGTCTATGCAGTTTAGACCACTGACCAAACTCATTCAGTCCATTTTTGACATCCAGCCTACGTGAAATAAGTTGGGTTAATAAAGGTAGAATCATTAGTGAGAATTCTTCTTCTAACCCACAAGTGGGAGTTCCAAAAAAACTCATTTTTGGAAATGGTATCATCTGATCAGAGGAACAAGTAGAAACTTCCTCTCTCACTGAAGCTAGGTTGAGCCCAGGAAACTCGTGAGAGCGAGTTGTTGGAAGAACTAACATGGGGTTCCTATAACCTGGGGAGATGTGAAAGTGAGAGGTTAGCTGGAGCATCACCTGAGGGCAGAATAGAAATGAACTACACCTTGAGAATTCGATGCATCAAGGGAGTCTAGTTCCCATGTAGACTGTGAAGTTTTTAGCCTATGCTTACACTACCTTGAGAGACCCACTCAAGAGGACTTCCTATGGGGACAAAGTATTCCCAATGATGTGCCTTGGCAAGCTGGATATGAGGAGGAATTGTAAGATGTCAGCAGAGACTGTGTCCATTCCCTGGAAAAGAGTGAGGCATAGAAACCCTCACTGGAGGTCTCTGAGAATGCACAGAAGAGCCAATAACTGGATGCCTGACTTGACAGAGGGCTTTTGACAGCCACAAAAAAGGTACAACAATCAAACAACATATTTCCTTCTCCTGTAAATCTTCCACTTTATGTTCTATGGCTCTGAAGAAGCCAAATTCAGCAGAGTTAGTTAAGAAGGAGGCAGGACAAGGAGATAAAGAGCAAAATATAATCTCTCCTGTCTCCTGTCTATCCTCAAGCCATGAGCTAAGTCTGACTTTAAATTGGGGAGTCTGAAGTTTTGATGTTGGATTAGGCTGGACTTTTTAGTCTTGTAACTGAAACTCTCTGATACCTCAAAATGACTGGAAAAAAACATCAGAATCTTCCAGCAACATCATCCAAGAGGTGGGGAAAATTTTCTTACGAAAATATTTGTGGAGAAAGAATGATTCTTGTTTATACTCTATTAAACCTAATGACAAAAACAATCCAAGCCAACTCACAAAATCCACCAGAAGGTGCTTCCACATCCTACAGCCCAAAGTTTCTTCCACACAGTTGGACTGGCTGGAAGGAGCTGAAAAGCAGCAGGGCTTCACACAGACTTGGCAGGTGCACACTGGCTGTTAACCACACCATTGGGAAGGTCAGGCCTGGGCCATTCCCAAGATACTCTGAAGTTCACAAGATGAATGCATCCTTTGTCACTCCAACTCAACCCTTCTCTATAGAATCTCAGGTGTTTTCTCTACTGAAACCTGTCTCATAGCTACAAAAATATCCAAACTCTGCAGTTGCTCCCTCTGAAACATGTCTGTGAGTCCAATTGTCTTGTTTCCCAAGACATGTTTACTTCCAAACCAATTTGTCCACTATGTTCTTTGTCTACCAATAAAACATATCATATAAAATAATCCCAAAGACAGATGCATGATCACATACAAAAGATACATATTTTCCTCATTAGCCATGCTGATCTGCTGGGATTTGCCTCAGGAGAAAGGGCCAGAGGAAGACCTAAGTTTGGGTGTTGACAGTTAAGCTACACATAACAGATACTGTAAGTGCCTCTCCAGAATACTCAGACCTTGCCATTTTGGTGTGTGCAGGCAGACTGCCAACTGACAGCATCTGCATTTCTTTGCTTAATGTCTTTTTCCAAAGTTCCCAACAAGACTTTGAGTCTTGGGAATGCCAGAGAATTAACATTTCCTAGAGCAGCCCTCAACTAATGGCTGATGGGAGTTGGTGTTTATACACCAACTCCCATCTGGTGTATAAACACCCCTGCTCCCTCACCACAAGGTTGGAGACTTCTGAGTCTTGTGTTCAACTGTTTCCCAGAGCATCTCTATGGGATTGCCCATAGTGGTAACTGGCTTGTTAACACACCCCTTATTGGCTGACTTCCCTTCCCTGTCCCACTTCCCCACCCTCTTCCTGAGTTCCTGTCACACCTCCCGAACAAATTATTTATACTCAAAACCTTGTCTTGGGATCTGCTTTCCCTAAACTAAAACAGCCCTGTAGCCCAGCCCATTGGTTAAATGTGGTCCCAAAGAACACCCTAGGCTCCAAACAGTCTTATTCACTTCTCCTCCCAGGAAAAAAAAGGTAAATGGAGAGGCAAATGTGTTAAGTCAGAGAGCAAAAAGCATTCTACAGCCCATTCAATGCAGTGAGAGACAAGCCCAAGCCTTCAGTTTGCTTTATTCTCCCTGGAAAGGTCTCTGAAACTGCCTGCAATAGAGCTCTGCCTGTAGTCCCAGGCATGGGAATCTTACATGCTTTGTTTTAATGAGAGTAGACACATCTGAGAAAAGGAGACCTTCTGAAACCAGATGGGTTTGGTCAAGCATTTTGCTACACTCCGCATCTTTTTTAAAGCATTCCTTTGAAAATTGTTGGCTTTGGCTAACAAGGTGATTTTCAGAGAGGAAGAACAGATGCAAGCATGTGACTCTCATCTGGACCATAATACCACATGAAGTCAAAGGTAAACAAAACACCCAGACTCAGAGTGACAGATGGCTCCTGAGCATCAGCCTCTGGTGGGAACCAAACTTCCATTCCACCTGATCATGGAGAGCTTGCCATCATCTCTCCTCCCCATGGAGGGAAGGCATCTCTTCCACCAAACCCCTCACCACTTGCTTTCTTCCTG
This sequence comes from Neomonachus schauinslandi, assembly GCF_002201575.2. NCBI lineage: Eukaryota > Metazoa > Chordata > Mammalia > Carnivora > Phocidae > Neomonachus > Neomonachus schauinslandi. The sequence continues at coordinate 152,321,795 of NC_058403.1, forward strand.
GCTTTCCCATTTAGTAGTTATTATTCCATAATCACACATTTCCTCTTGGGCTCCCATTCCCCTCCAGAGCCATCTGACCTTCATTTCTGTGCCTCATCTCTGGAAAATTTGGGTTAGTAGTCCAACCTCACCTCAACAGGGTACCAAGACTAGAAATACTTTATTCATAAAATTTATTCATAATTCCTGAAGATTCTTTAATGCAAATCATGACATCAACCAGAGTTGCTGGGCTTCCAGATTTAGGAGATTAATTAATAATCTTTTAAATGATCTTCAGTCATTCAAAGATGAGCTTCAATTTGGCATTCTGCAACTAATGCCCTAAAATGTTCACTCCCATTGACAATAATAATAGTAGTAATAAATAATAACAACAAATATGCATAGCAATTGCTATATTAACTCATTTAATTCTCACAACAACCCTATGAGGTAAGAGTATTATTTTCTCTACTTTATAGATGCAGAAACTGAGGCAAGAGAGTTGCAAAAGGACTTGCACAAGCTCACAGGGTAGTATGGCAGAGCCAGGATTCAGGGCTGCCATATATAGCTGTGCAGGTTGTGCAGAGCACTCCGCCAGAAAGAAGCATTCGCATCAGTTGCTGTATGACTTGGTCAACCCTACACAACAAGATCCAAACCCAGGAGGACTCTCCAAAGTTCCTATGGGTTCTCTAGTCAAGGTAGTTAAAAAGCAGAGCACAATATTTGTGTATAAAGACAAGAATTATTTATAAAAGCAAAAAAACAAACAAACAAAAGCAAACAGAGGCAACAATAGAGGAATGAGGAAGCCATTTATATCAAAACCACTTCATAAATTACTTTCAAACAATTAAAAATAATGCTTAAAAAGATATATTTTTAAAGTTACCTTAAATTATGGTAAAATATGAAAAGAAGCAATATATGAAAATCTAAATTTAAATCAGTAAAGTAAAAACAGAAACATACCACCCACCTTGAGCTCCTGATATGATGTCATATCCTGGGACCAGTCAGATACCTGTGGCAAGTCAATTATACATTACTCATATCATCATGTACAGGGCAGCAACTATAGCTTTAAGTTTTCTTTGCCTGACATCATGCTTATTCTACTACATCTCTGATGTTCAATCAGGGTATCTCAAACAACATTATTGACAAAGGAACTCATTTCAGAGTAGGAGAAGGCAAGTAATAGTTATTACCAATGGAATCTACCAGGTTTACCATTACCCATTACCCAGAGGTAATTGCCCTTAGAGAATCATGAAATATTTTATTCAAGACCCAACACAGTAACAAGGGAGGTAAATCTTGAGACTATATGAGTCTTTCTTTCAGAGTCTACTATGTACTCTAAACTCAAGATAAATAATAATTGTTCTTTCTCATAATCAGGATATAAAAGTCCAGGATCTAAGGATAGAAGTTCTGGACCCAAGGAAGGATTGTTTCCTCTAGAAGGTACCACTTTTTTTTTTCACTAAATTGGAAAAAGAGACCACCAGGCCACTTCAAGCTTCCTTTACTACCAGGCCAAAATGAATAGGGGATTGGAATGTAGTATATACCTTTTAATCTCTTTTTCTTCCCAGCATTATTTCCTTTGGAGACAGCCCTTTCCCTACTCCATAGGTTCCTAAGGAGCTGCCACTTATGGGATCCCATCCTTTTAATCTTCTGACCATTAGAATGGATATATAACTTAAGCTTGGCCAATTTCTCTCTCTATCCCAGATGTTTTATTCTGGACTGAGGACACGAAGGGGCAAAAAGTGGTTTGAGCAATATCCTAAAGAATCCCTACACAATGTCAGCACTCTAAAAAGTTCCATGAGTTATTCCTTCAGGCTGCCCTGATCAGGCCTTGTTCCTGCCCTTTATAAGACCTGATATTCATCTATTCCTTTGATACTATGAACTACCTCATATACTTCTTTTCTTAGTTATTAAGGGATTGGTTCTCACATGAAAATATACCCTTCTTTACTTTGCTAGGGTGGAACCCAAGCACCTTTTTTTTTTTTTTTTTTAAGGCTGGATCCATATTTGACTCTGCCAAAAGGGGGAATGAAGGGGAGCCTGGAAGACAGGAGGGAGAAAGAGCGTGCCCCTCTTGCAGACATGCTACTTTTTCAGTGACACCAGGCAGCACCTCTTCACCCCAGTAGCAGTTGATTCCAGAAATAGTTAGTTCTAGTAGCATTGTTTCTATTTCTCAGCTTTTATTTCTGCACACTCTGAACCAGCCTCATTATTGCTCCCCTGACCCTCAAGTTATCGGCCCCAGCCAGGCAGGGCCTTTTTCTCATAAGCTGAAGTCCCAGCTTATTAGGGCCCTGCCTGTAGATCTTTAGGTTCTGATTTCCCCAACCTCCTCCCTTTGTTTCTGCAGCCCCAGGAGTGAACTGGACTCTTGCAGTCACTAATTTTATGTTAATCCTAATGTTCTATATTCACCTTTTCTGGCACCCAGTACCCAATTAATCCAAACTCTTTATTAAACCCCCTCTGTGAAAATAACTGGGTATGTCTTCCTTTTTCCTAAATGATCCATCTTCCAGTACATTCCCTGTTTCTTTTTCTCAAGTTAACCAGATCTGTTGTTGTTGATTGAAATCTAAGAAACCTAAGTGACCTATATGGTTATTCTTTACCCATGTAGAAACTGAACTTGCCCATGGTTAATGAACTTGCCCAAAGTCACATGGCTAATAACAGGTGAGGTTGTGACTCAAACTCAAGTGTACCTCATTCTAAAGCAGTCTTTGCCTTCTCCTCCAGATCACAAAGGTATTAGACTAAAACTTATTTTTAAAAACAAAACTTGTCGGGGTACCTGGGTGGCTTAGTTGGTTAAAAGTAACTCTTGGTTTTGGTTCAGGTCATGATCTCATGGATCATGAAATCAAGTTCTGCCTTGGGCCCTGCACTCAACGGGGAGTCTTCTTGAAGATTCTCTCCTTCTGCCCTCCCCTCACGCATGTGCATGCACACACTCTCTCTCAAATAAATAAATAAATCTAAAATAAAGTAAAATAAAATAAATTAAAAGAAAAGAAAAGAAAAACAGAACTTGTTGACTTCTGGCCTGAGCAAGATGGCATAGTCTTGTCCTCTTGTGAGGATTCAGGAGTTATTTCTCCTCACTAAGTACAGTAATAAACACTGCAAATAACTCAAGAGACAACCAAAGGGGAACTCAGAAAGGTGGAAGAAGAAAGTAAACTGGTCTGAGACCCCAGGACTGGAGAAATAACACAGAGGCAGGGTATCATATGACCTCCCAACCTATGAAGGAAGAGATCCAGGCCAGATGATTCCTGATCCACAGCCTAGCAACAGAAGGCAGCCCAGGTAAGTTCATTTCACCCCCTGTTCAAACAGGAGTCCACTACAACCCCAGGTGAGCCCAGCAAGTGGGGTCAATCAGAGGCTCAACTGATAATAAGGCTCCAGGAGAAACTTTCCTTCCCCACTGGACCTGAGACACCCCCTTCCACCCAGAGATGCCACACAGCAAGGAGGCACCAGAAAGGGAAATACACCAAAATAAGAGGACATCATGCCAGCTGGATTAGTTTTATAGGAAATAATGGAAAAGAAGGCCAAAAGGAAAAAAATAAAGGCATTTTTCCTGAAAGCGTTTGGTTTGCTATCAGATACAGAAAAGGCCTACTAGGTAGAAACAGAGTCTGCAGACAGGATTCAGAGTCTCCTGGAAATCATAGCTGCAGATAGTCCATATCCTGTCCACAAAATCAGGTAAGAGGGTTTGATCTGCCACACATCATGTGAAAGGGATACAAGATTCCATACCATCCCTGACTTTGTTTAGAATACAGCATCCGCTAAGAAGAGACAAGATGGCAGAAGAGTAGGGGAGCTCGTTTCATCTGGTCCCCTGAATTTAGCTAGAAAACTATCAAATCATTTTGAATACCTATGAATTCAACCTGAGATGTTAAGAAAAGAATTGCTGGAATTCTACAAATAGAAAAATGGCCACTTTTTGCAAGGTGAGAGTGTGGAGAAGTGAAATGGAGGGGGTATATTGGAGGGTAAGCAGCGGGTGAGGGAGCCTCAGTAAGCTGGCTATGGGAAAGTGATATAGCCCCAGAGCACAAAATCAGAACCTTTAGAAATCTGCTCCAGTGAGATATGTCCCTGAATGAAAGGTCCTCTTTGGTGAAGCAGGGCAGAATTCTAGGTGGGCCAGTGTGGTCTCAAGATCCCCAGAGTCACAGAAATAATGGGGTGCCTGAGTTGGCAGAGTTCCCCAACAGTAGAGCAGGGAAACTGGTTATGGTCTGAGAGCCTGGGAGAGGGCTCTCAGCTCTGTTTACCATAAACCAGGAACTCTGCACACTCCAGCGACAGGTCTCAGTGTGTGTGTGTGTGGTGGGCGGGGGGCCCTTCCAAAGCACAAAAAAAGCCACGCCCTCCACCTTCCACCAGTAGGGGCAACCCAGGCACACCCTCCACCAAGCCACCACTCTCCGTGGGGTGGGGGTGGGGAGTCCAAAAAAGGACAGAAATGTGCAACCCTCCACCTTCCCCTGGGAGGATCAATGTGGGTGCCCACTGCAGGAGTCTGCAGAGTATGGCACACACAAAAGTGAAGACCACTTATCCCTCAGGGCTTACTGAAGAAAGGGGACTGTGATCTTTTGGCTCCAGGGCTGAAGATCAGGGCATGACCATTTTTACTCTCATCCTCTAAAGAGGCTCAGAAAGCCTTCAGGAAACAAAAGCCACCTAGAAAAACCAGAAAGAGCTTACACTGAGCCCAGTCCCCTGGCAAGGGGTAGTGCAACTCTGCTGAGACACAGATACAGGAGTATCAATGCAGCAGGTTGGATGAAGACCAGTTGGAAGAACAGGGAACACCAAGCTTACAGAGCACAAAGCACTGCAAAACTCCAGTTCTAGGCAAAATAGTATGTAGAATTCAAGGTTGTTTCTCATGATTCATTTATATTTCAGTTTGAAATTTTCCCTTTTTTTTCTTTTTCTTTTTTGTCCTTTTCAAAGAGTTTCTTATTTTATCAACTCTTTGTTTTTAAGTCTTTTTTTAACTTTCATTTTTTACATTTACATTTTATAGATATATTCTTCATTTTTGGCTTCTTTTCATTGTATTCAATCTTATTTTTGTAGGTATATGTTTGCTTTTTTTATAATTTTGAGATTTAGTGTCTTCTAATACACAGACCAAAATATACTCAGGACCAAGTGGATCACCCTGCTTTGTCCACCTGGGAGATTTTATTGTCTCTGCCCCGCCAACCTTTCTTTCTTTCTTTTTTTTTTTTTTTTTTTTTTTTTTTTCTCCCCTCTTCATTTTTTTTTAGTATTTTTTTTGCTTGAATCAGGGTTGATATTTGCGGGTTTTTTTTTTTTCACTCATTCATCCATTCTTCTCTGGGCAAGATGCCTAGAAGAAGGAATTCACAACAAAAGAAAGATCCAGAGGTAATACTCTCTGCCACAGATCTAATCAATATGGATATAAGTAAAATGTCAGAGGTGGAATTCAGGATAACAATTATAAAGTTACTAGCTGGGCTTGAAAAATCCATAAAAGACACTACTAGAAAATCTCTTAGTGCATAAATAAGGTCTAATCAGGCCAAAATTAAAAATGCTCTAACTGAAAAGCAATCTAAATTGGATGCTCTAACACCTAGGGTAACTGAGGCAGAAGAGAGAGTACGTGACATAGAAGACAAGTTGATGGAAAGGAAGAAGCTGAGAAAAAGAGAGAAAAACAACTAATAGACCATGAGGGGAGACTTTGAGAAATCATTGGTGCCATAAAATGAAACAACATCAGATTTATTGAAGTGCCTGAGGGAGAGGAAAGAGAGAGGGCCAGAAGGTATGTTTGAGCAAATCATAGCTGAGAGCTTCCCTAATCTGGGGAAGGAAATAGGCATTCATGTCCAAGAGTTAGAGAGGACCCCTCCCAAAATCAATAAAAATAGATCAACACCCCAACATATAATATTGAAGCTTGCAAATTTCAGAGATAAAGAGAAAATCCTGAAAGCAGCTTGAGACAAGAGGTTCCTAACCTATAGGGGTAGGAACATTAGACTGACATTAGACTTATCCACAGAGACCTGCCAGGCCAGAAAGGGCTGGCATGATATATTCAGGGTACTAAATGAGAAAAACATGCAGCCAAGAATACTTTATCCAGCAAGGCTGTCATTCAGAATTAAAGGAGAGATAAAGAGCTTCCAAGACAGAAACTGAAAGAATATGTGACCACCAAGCCAGCCCTGCAAGAAATCTTAAGGGGCATCCTTTAAGTGAAGAGAGCCCAACAGCAACATAAATCAGAAAGAAACAGAGACAAGCTACAGAAACAGGGACTTTACAGGTAATACAATGGCACTAAATTCATATCTTTCAATAGTTACTCTGAATGTAAATGGGCTAAATGCTCCAATTAAAAGACACAGGGTACCAGATTGGATAAAAAAGCAAGACCCATCCATATGCTGTCTAAAAGAGACTCACTTTAGACCTAAAGACACCTCCAGATTGAAAGTGAGGGGATGGAGAGCCATTTATCATGCTAATGGACCTCAAAAAAAAAAAAAAGCTGGGGTAGCAATCCTCATATCAGACAAATTAGATGTTAAACCAAAGACTATAGTAAGAGATGAAGAAGGACACTATATCATACTTAAAGGGTTTACCCAACAAGAAGATCTAACAATTATAAATATTTATGCCCCTAATTTGGGAGCAACCAATTATATCAAACAATTAATAACCAAATTAAAGAAAACACAAAGAAAATAATACAATAATAGTAGGAGACTTCAACGTCCCACTAACAGCAGAGGACAGATCACCTAAGCAGAAGATTGACAAGGAAACAAGGGCTTTGAATGACATATTCAACAAGATGGACTTCCCAGATATATACAGAGCATTCCATCTTAAAGCAACAGAATACACATTCTTCTCAAGTGCACATGGAATTTTCTCCACAACAGATCACACTGTGTCACAAACCAGGTCTCAACTGATACCAAAATACTGCGATTATTCCCTGCATATTTTCAGACCACAATGCTTTGAAACTTGAACTCAAGAAATTTGGAAGAAACCCAAACACTTGGAAATTTAACTGCATCCTACTAAAGAATGAATGGGTCAACCAGGAAATTAAAGAAGAATTTTTAAAAATTCATGGAAACTACTGAAAATGAAAACACAGCTGTTCAAAACCTTTGGGATACAGCAAAGGCAGTACGAAGAGGAAAATACATTGTAATACAAGCCCCTCTAAAAAAATTAGAAAAACCTCAAATACACAAGCTAACCTTACACCTAAAGGATCTGGAGAAAGAACAGCAAATAAAGCCTAAACCAAGCAGGAGAAGAGAAATAATAAAGATTAGAGCAGAAATCAATGAAATGGAAACCAGAAGAACAGTAGAACAGATCAACGAAACTAGAAGCTGGTTCTTTGAAACAATTAATAAGATCTATAAACCCTTAGCTAGACTTATCAAAAAGAAAAGAGAAGGGACCCAAATTAAAAAAATCATGAATGAAGGAGGAGAGATCATGACCAACACCAAGGAAATACAAACAATTTTAAGAACATACTATGAACAACTATATGCCAACACATTAGGCAATTTGGAAGAAATGCATGCATTCCTGGAAACTTATAAACTACCAAAACTGAAACAGGAAGAAATAGACAACCTGAACAGGCCCATAACCAGAAAGGAAATTGAAGGAGTAATCAAAAACCTCCCAAAAAACAAGAGTCCAGGGCCAGATGGCTTCCCAGGGGAATTCTACCAAACATTTAAAGAAGAAATAATACCTATCCTACTGAAGCTGTTTCAAAAAAATAAAAATAGAAGGAAAACTTCCAAACTCATTCTATGAGGCCAGGATTACCTTGATCTCAAAACCAGACAAAGACCTCATCAAAAAGGAGAATTACAGATCAATATCCCTGATGAACATGGATGCCAAAATACTCACCAAGATACTAGCCAATAGGGTCCAACAGCACATTAAAAGGATTATTCTCCACAACCAGGTGGGATTTATTCCTGGGCTGCAAGGGTGGTTCAACATTTGCAAATCAATCAACATGATACATCACATTAATAAAAGAAAGGACAAGGATCATATGATCCTCTCAATTGATGCAAAAAAAGCATTTGACAAAATACAGCATCCTTTCTTGATTAAAACTCTCCACAGTGTAAGGATAAAGGGAACATACCTCAATATCATAAAAGCCATCTACAAAAAGCCCACAGTGAATATCATTCTCAATGGGGAAAAAAATGAGAGCTTTTCCCCTAAGGTCAGGAACATGACAGGGATGCCCACTCTCACCACGGTTGTTCAACATAGTACCAGCAGTCCTAGCCTCAGCAATCAGACAACAAAAAGAAATAAAAAGCATTCAGATTGGCAAAGAAGAAGTCAAACTCTCCCTCTTTGCAGATGACATGATACTTTATGTGGAAAACCCAAAAGAGTCCACCCAAAATTGCTAGAACTCATACAGCAATTCAACAATGTGGCAGGTTACAAAATCAGTGCACAGAAATTAGTTGCATTTCGGTACACTAACAATGAGACTGAAGAAAGAGAAATTATGGAGTCGATCCCATTTACAATTGCACCAAAACCCATAAGATACCTAGGAATAAGCCTAACCAAAGAGGTAAATAGAAATCCAGAACTACAGAACACTTATGAAAGAAATTCAATCTGTCAGTTAGGTACATTTCCTTGCATCACAGCCCAGAGCATCAAAATGAAATAATTGCACTAATGCTAGAGAGAATTTACAGGAATGTTGTAGAAAGGAGTAGCAGAGCACCAATTCATTTGTTTATTTAACAAATAATTATTGAGCAACTTCTATATTATTCTATATTATTCTAGGCTCTGAAGACACAGTAGTACAAAAAAATAAAATTTAAAAATTAAAAATAAAGTAAATTTTTAAAAAATCTCTGCCTCAGGAAGCTTACATTGGAGTGAGAGGAAACAGACAAATAAATATGTAATGTTAGATGGTGAGCACTGGTTAGAGTGTTAGAGGTTAGAGCACTGTGAAGAAAAATAAAATAGGTTAAGGGAGGCAGAGTCAAGAAAATAAGGAAGAGGGACACCATTTTAAGTACTCAGAGATAATCTCTCTGAGGAGGTGACATTTGAGTAAAGATGAAACCAAATGGGAGAAAAATATGCATAATATGTGAAAGAAAAGCATCCAGGCAGAATGAACCAAAAGTGAATGGAAATATGCTGTTAAAAATAGGACAATAAGCTCAAAATGGATTGCTTATGCTAAGCCCCACATCAGTGAATGGAGATCTCACTTACTATAATTTTTGCTCCCCTAGAAATGGAATGTTAAACCAGTCAATCACGAATCACCTGATCAGCCCTAGTTAGATCATCTGCCTGATAGACTCTACATCCCCTAAACGAAATCGACCTTGCAGTAACTAACCTGCTTTTTTGCCTAGAATAACTTCCTTGTTCCTGCTCCTTCTGGCTATAAAAATCTTTCATTTTGTACAGCTTTGAGGCTCCTTTCTATCTTCTAGATTGTATGCTACCTGATTCAAATTGATTATTGCTCAAATAACTCTGAAATTTTTTTAACATGCCTCAGTTTATCTTTTAACAGTTCTAGGGTCAGAAGAGGGATGAGAGTGAGACCCCCAAAGGCCCCCAGGAGCTAATGAGCAACCAAACATAGGTACCTGTCTGTGGGGTCTCAGAGCATGTTGCTTTCTCGCTGCTTCTAGAGATGGTGGGTAAATCCCCCTAGGATCCTAACTCTGCAGTTCTTGTGCTTTGAGGTTTTCAGACTTTATTTGAACATTTCTTTTTCTTGACTGGATCTAGAAACCAGTGGAGTTGTATTGGGTCCAACTTAAAAACCAGGCTGGGTCCAATAATACGGTGGGTCTAACTTGACAACTGGACCTGGTCTCTGGATCTTGGGAGGGTAGTACCTTTTGCACCCTCTTTGGGAACAGCTCTTGCACCCAAAGTGTTGTTCAGTACTGCTAGGAAAACTTACTGTTTGTCCCAACTGAAACCTCAAAAGATATTTGAAAGAATTTTTTTAAGTAACTCTGTGGTCAGAAGTTGGCCAAATTGGAAGCTGGTATTCAGAGCCTAATAGGAAATTTTTTAAGCCTACCTAAGCTAAAATGAAAGCTATAAGATTTCCATTTGTGTCTGTTTGTATGTCTATTTACGTGTGTCATAGATATGTGATATTTTTCTACCTTTGGTTGGTATTACCAAAATTAATCTGTAAAGAGCTCTATTTAATTAAAGACAAACAAGCATTTATATAAATTAAGTATACTCTCAGAAATATAGAAAAAACCCAACTGTTTTTCAAGTTCACATGATCTAAGATAATCTTCAGCAAATAAAAGCTGTTTAAGTTTGTTGGCTTAATTAAAACAGGCATACCTTTAGAGTTATCATCATTAAATATAATACTTTATTCTACCTTTGTAAAAAGAATTTAAACATTTACTTTTTCTCTCTGATCTGTCCAGAATTTGGAAACCTGTGTATTCTTATTTTCATGGCAATATAGTTATTTGCATAAGTTCAATAAGAATCTGTTCTTCTTGTAACAGGACACAATTGGAAACATTAGTTATATTACCAGCACTTTGGTTGGAATATCATATTTGAGATTGTGCAGAGAATCTGTTATGACCAGACAGCTTTAAAGATCTAAATTTGACTTTATGGGGCCAATAAAAGCCTTGGAAAAATTGGCCTGGTACCTTGTTTACAGGGTTCCTGGCAGCCTAACCAGGTGAGTAGGAAAGATCACTTGCTAGCAGGCCAGGAAACTTGGGATATCTTGGGGACTTCATAAAGAGAAGAATTCACCCAAATCCATAGGTATTTCAGGTGTAGTCCAATCATGAGTCCTTGGTTTGCTTCTTAGCTTGGTGAGGCTTTTAAAAGTCTAATCTAAGATTCCTTATGAACAGTTCCAGCAAATGTGATTTTAAAAGGGCCTATATGGTCAATCACTATTTTTGCCACACTATTTAAATAATCAGGACAAGTTTAATGGAACTAGACTTATTTTTGCAAACAAGTCTCACTATGTTATCTTCAATAGAAATGATGGTAACTGTAGAGGAAAAAAATATGTTTCAGTAGAAAATCACAGCACAACTTTGTGGATATCAAATTCTAGTACTGCTCCTTTACCTTGGGGTTTTGTTTTATACCTATAAATGGGACTGGGCTCTGAATTCTTCTAGTTTTCTCAAATAGCTGGCTACAACTCTCCAAACTAATGTTTCAAATTTTCTCCCACCCTTCTGATTTGGAATCATGAAGAACAACCCTGGAGCCTCCTTGGAAGGGACTATACCAGGTCCTCCTCACTACTCAGATAGCAGTCAAACTTTAGGGACTTGAGACTTGGGTCTACATCTCCCAATTAAAAAGGACTCCTCCAGACACTTGGAACTGCACACCAGCTGGAGATCTAAAATTAATATTGACTAAGGAGGTTCCTCCCCAGAAGCAGATAGCATCTTGAGGTGAACAGCTCTCCCAAGATCATGAATCAAGATCATCAAATCCAACATGAAAGCTTTCTTCCTTTTGTCTTTTTGCTGCTTGTATTTTCTCTCTGTTAATGCATGGGAGGACAATGCTCCTCAACTTTGGTAACTATCTCTGAATCAACTGCTGAAGTAACAGCTGCCTAACAAAAATCCCTACACTCTCTGGCCAAAGTTGTTCTTGGTGATAGGATAGTCTTTGATTATATTTTAGCTGAGTGAGGAGGTGTGCAAACTATGGCTGACACCACTTGTTACATTTGACTTGACACTTCTGGAGAAGCTGAGAAGCAGCTACATAGGATCACTGAACAAGTCAGTTAGTTTAAGAAGATGACTCCTTCAGTGGGGTCTTTCTTTGATTTATTTGAATCTGGCTTGGGTCTCAGGAACCATTGCTTTAAAGTGCAGTCTAGACACTGGGAATTATCTTGCTTATAATAATCGTGGTAGTCTCCCTGTATGCTCTATTCTCTCACCTTGAACCTCTCAGAAGAGGGGTCTTTGGGAGAACAGGGTACCTCTTTCCTTTTGCAAATAAACTCTTAAAATTTTTAATATGTGTCAGTTTATCTTTTAACAGTTCACATTCACAGGAAAGAGGGAGATGAGCATGGATGAAGAGTGTGGTGAAGGGTGAGCAGGAGATGGTGGGAGCAGGAGGCAGCACATGGCCTTGCAACCAAAATAAGTATCTGGCTTTAACTCAAATGCCTTTGGAGGGTTTTGAACTTAAGAGTGTCACAATCTGGCCAAGGTTTTTAAAGGATCATGAGGACTGTTGTTGGAGAATAGGCTATAGAGGGGGCAGAACAAGTTAGGAAGATATTACAATAATGAAGGCAGAAGATGGTGTTGGCTTGATCAGGGTGGGAGCAATAAAGGTAGCAAATGGTCAATTCTGAATATATTTTGAAAATAGAGCTGACCGAATTTGTTGATGGGTTGAGTGCATGGGGTAAGAGAGGAAAACAGAAATCAAGACCAAATTCATGACTTTTGACCCAAGAAACTGATAGAATTTACTGGCAAATAGATAGCAGCAACAGAATTAAATAAGGAGTAGGTATGAATTGAATTAAGAGTTTGATTTGGGATGTATTAAGTTCAAGATACACGTTACATATCCTGGTGGATCTGGCAAGTGGGCAGTTGGATTTACATGTCTGAATTCCTGGAAAAGGTTAATGCTGGAGATACATTTGGAAGTTATCACTCATACAGCTGGTATTTGAAGCCATGAGCACCTTCTTATTTAAGCCTCCTGAATTTCACTAATTGTCTAGATTTATGCAAAGGTAAACAGGATACAAATAGTTAAATAGAAATCTGTCTGTGGAGCTTGTATAGTCAAAGTAGAAAATCCTCTGGACCTTTGAGATTGCAATCAGTTTACTAGTTCTGCTAATGGAATTTGATGGGCATAAATGTAAACATAATATAGGACTATGACCCAAGGGGAGAATTTAGACAAGATCATCAAAGAACCTTCATAGAATACATCAAAAGGACATCTGAAACACATACATGGGAGATGCAACTTATATATACATACATATATACACACATATATACACGTATATACATATACATATATACATACATACACACTTGCCATAAGCATTTATACATAATTATTCAAAAATTATTCTCTATCTCTAGTCCTCCTTCTCTAACTCAAGATTTTCAAATCTTTCTCTTTTTCTGTCCCTTCCCTGCTCATCTCAAATCAAGAATTCCAATTTCTAAGATGACTCTTACCAGACCAAACACTTAGAATTGGGGGGAGAGCAGTATTTTTTACAAGCTAACTTGGGATCTGTTATCATTTTTTAAAGATGACACTTGATTTCTCACCTAATGTGCTAAAGAATGGCAGAGAGGAAGCCTCTAGGGAAAGAATGAAATTTTCATAGCTTAAACACTAAAAATAACAGCCCCATAACACTGAATCTCATTACCAAGCAGTGAATGCTCTCGCTCTCCCTTCCACTGTGGTGTTCACAAGATGCCTTTCAGAAGCCCACACATTCACTCCACCCCCATCACACATAAACACAAACACACACACACATACACATACACCACCAGGTATGCTGTTACCTCTGGTAAACTTGGAAAATGTGTGTCAGAACTAGATCATTCTCTTGTCAGGTTATCATAATTTACTGCCCAGAAAATGAATCTGTGGTTGCAGACCATTTTGTTCCTTATGTGGCAGATTTGGGCAGAGTCGGTGAGAATAATGAATGCAGCTGCACGTCCAGTGTGTTGGGGTGGATGGAGATTCAGACCCAGAGTGAATTAGAGAAAGAGGAAACATGAGCCAGAGGCATGACCCAGCTCACTCAAGCTCTGCCAGTCACTGTTTACATCATGCTTGCCCATAAAATAGATAATGACAATATTTCCACGTATTTCTAAGGTGCTACTCTCTGGGGAAGTCTAAAAGTTCATAGTGGCCTTGTAAATAAGTTCCAAATCTTTAACAGACAATGAAAGAAACATGAAATTGGCATTTCACCAATCATTGCATCAGACCTCCCTATGCCTCTGGCAAGGGGCGATTTGCAAGGCTACCTAAAAGCAATGAGCCACCGGGAGAGCTATAGAGCCTACACAGGCACTGGTCCTGCTCTAGTCCTGCTTTGCTCTTTTGCCCTTAAATCCTGTTGTAAGTCCCCTGGGGAAAGCTGTAACCCTCCCCACCGCCCCCAGAATCTTGTCCTAGAGTGTTCCAGGGGAAAAAAGACTGCTCTCCCTCTTCCTGCCTCACCAAGGTCCTTCTTCATTGACTTCAGGAGAGAAGGATTTCCTTATTCTGCCAAGGTCTCAATTAGCAGAATACAGGATTAACATATTCAATTCCATTGACACCTGATGTGCTAGACTTTATAAAACAATTTCAACATCTGCAGAGCACTTTAGAGTTTACAAATATCTTCACACCCCTCACCACAGTGAGTGCTTTCAACAAGGCTCTGGGAGAAGCAAAGTGGGTATTACTCTCCCATCTTACAAGTGAATAAGGAAGGCTCAGAGTTAAGGCGGCATGGAGGTCAAGGTCAATGGGAAAGACTGGCAACAGGAAACTAACTGGAGGTCCCTGAACTGAGGTCCATCTGAATGAACTATGTTAACTTGTCTTTATGAAGAAAAAAACCCTAATGTCAGATGGACCTGACTTTGCCACTCAGGCAAACTTATGAATCCCTCCAAGTCAATTCACTAATCTCTAAAATTGATTTATTGTCCCTGCAAAGGTTATTATGATTCAGGGAGATGGAGAATTGCAGGCACCAGGCACAGCACTGGGCATGCGTTCTGAGAATGTTCACTCCCTTTGTGCTTCTCCCCCACTATCTGCACCAGCTTCAATACCCACACTGGTATCATCACCATAATTGTCACTCTGATGGTGATGACACCTCTCCTGCTTCCCATGCTTACTATGTACCAGGCACGGCACTGAGTACATTCTAAGCACTCCTCTATTTAATCCTTGCCACAACCATAGGAAGTAGCATTATTATCTGCCTTATTGGAAAGCCTGGAAAAAACTCTAATTCTCCGAGCAGTCATGAAAGGTTGAGATTTTCTCTCTGGTCTGTCTGACTCTATTGTTCCAATCTCAGTCACTTTGGTACACTGCCTGAACACCCAGGTCTCCTACTGAGCACAATTTTCTCTGCTAGCCTCAGAGATCTGCCCTCCCCCACTCTGTTCTCATACCCTGGTCCTCATTTGCCCTGAACCACCATGTAACTAGACCAATAAATAGCTTCTAGGACCTGGGCTCACAGGGCTTTCATCAAGGGTTGCCAGATTTAACAAATAAAAATTCAGAATATTCAGTTGAGTTTGGATTTCAGAAAAGTAACAAACCATTTTAGTTTAAGTATGTCCCAAATATTAAATGATATACTGACTTCCATGGTACCCAATGATACTAAAAAAAATTATTGATCACTTACCTGAAATTCAAATTTAACTGGGCATCCTGTATTTTATCTGGTACCTTTGGGCACTTCCCTTATCATAACAGCCTCTGTCTATTCTGTGTGCCCCTCTTCTTCAAACCACACTGCGGTAGTCTTTTACATCAGTAGACTTTAGGGGGCCATGCCTCCTGTACTCACATTTTTGTAGAGTTCCCTTTTCTTGAATCTGACATTAGCAATTGATCCTGTGCCTGTTCTGAACCCAAGCCTTCAGAAGTTTCTGTTTGCACTCTTAGAAGTTCTAAGCACTCATGTAAGAATTCTTCCCACCCTGCTGGAGAGACTGCATGGAGAAGTCATGTTATGGAGAGACGCCCCAAAACTACATGAAAAAAAAATGAGGAAAGCAGCCAATAGCAAGAATCAAAGCCAAACATATGGTCCTAGTCAAGCCATTCCATCCGGATCCTAGCTATTTGAACCATCCATTATCAAGTGTCAGACATGTGAGAGAAGAGGGCATTCCAGCCCCAGGAAACTCAAGTGAAACAGTGATATTCAATCCCCACTGTGTCCTGTCCAAATTCCAGACCTTCATAACTGTAAGAAAGTAATGATACTTTCTACTACTAAGTTTTGGGGTGATTTGTTATGCAGCAATAAGTAACTGAAACACATGTCTAAGCATTTTTTTCTAGGGGTTTTCTAGGGGTTTAGGGGTTAACATAAGCACCCACTTCAATCTACTTATTGCCATGGATTCCCCCCAACCCAATCTTTCAAGCTCTGATTCTAGATCCAAGAGCCTTCTGTAACTGTAACTTTAAAGTGTGCTGGAGCCCATATTCTCAGTTACAGCTGTGAACTAAGGTGTGACAGGGCACAGTGGGCAGTGATCTTGTTCTGCAACAGAGCAGAAGCAGCCCAGCACCGGCCCACACCCAGGGAGGCATTAGCAGAGCAAGGCTGAGAGAAGATTGCCTGGCACCTGCCTGTTCCCAGCTGGGGCTCCTGCCAATCCCATTAGTTTTGTGCTTACATAATCACAAAGTCCACCTACATGCCTTTCAAAAGAAAAATTCCAGGAACTCTGGGCCATAATATACATCTGAATTATTACCTGGGTTGGTACACAGGAGATGGTTGATAAAAACACAATGAGAAAAAGTGCCAGCAGCATCGATAGGAAGACACAAGACCTTCTAATATTAATAATGCCATTATTTGACCCCCCAAATTGGCCAAGCCATATCGTGTGCTTCCTGTTTAATGTCCAATATACTGATTAGGCTTGATTTCAGTGGAAGATTTCTGTATAGAATATTAAGGAGAGAAATTCATAATTCCCCAGAATTAAGGTTGATGTCACTGGGCCCTTAAAATATGTATATCATCAGAAAATGTAACAAGGGTAAAAACCTTTTGACAGAATTAGTTAATGCTGCTGGAAAGGAAACCTCAGAGGGACGACTCTCAAAAGAGAGAGCACTGGCTTGAAGTCTTTGCATTAAACCATAATATAGGTACTAGAGAGTAAGAAATTAACTCGAGATACAGCAGTTCTTCTTAAGGAATCAAAAATCCCTTCATTTTGACTTAACTGATTCCCCCAGAGTAGACTTCTCATGAAGGAAACTGCCCTGTGGCTGGATCCTTTAATTGAAGATATATTCATTTAAGTGCCTCTTATTTGACAAGCACCATGATTGGTTCTGGGGATTTCACAATAAGTAGCACGTGGTCCTGGTCCTCAACAAGTGCACTGGTTCACACAGGAGCCACAGGTGAAAGCAGACTCTTTAGGTGGAGAGCTGATAGACGCCATATGTGGGGAGATAAAAGAGGAAGTGGGATTGTCAGCAAAAGTGTCATAGAGCTACAAGGCCATTTCTGCACTAGGCCTGAGACCTCTCAGACTTAACACAATTCCGGTGATTCACTTCAGGAGACTGACTCTCCATGTGACCTTGGGAAAGCAGTTGAGTCTGTAAGGAGCCCATTGGCTAGCATTATCTAAATGCTGATCCTTTCCCATGGCATTGAGTTCATGGTGTCAGACAGAATTGGATTCAAATCACTAGCTCTGGACATATTACCACCTTTTGAGACTCGGTTTCCTGATCTGTAAAATGGGGATAATGACATTTACTTCACAGAGTTTTTGTCAAGTGTACATGAGAGCAGGACAATTTAGATCAGGTTCTTCAGAAGCAGAACTAAAGCCTAGTTCATGGACAAGTGACTTATGAAGAAAATGTTCCTGGGGAGTCCAGCAAGGGAGTGGAGGAAGTAGGACAGGGAGGAGGAGAAAGTCAAGTGAGGTGCCATCTCGGGGAGAGACATGCAAAAGGTGACCTCAGCCTGACTCTGCAAGAAAGCTCCAGAATGTGTTATGTCCCAGAGTTTGTCCCCACTGGAGGTGAGGGAGCACGACCTTCATATTCCTGCATTCGTCAGTCACCAGCTAAGAGCCGCTACAGGGCTGGAAGGGAACTCTACACTTGAAGGCACTTCCAACTCTGCACACTTGAGTGAAGCAACTCCCACAGCAGAGCACAGTCTGCCAAAGACAGCCACTGAGACTGGCTGTTGGGAAGGAAATCCCCACTGAAGCTGGGGGATAGACACACTGACATGGTGAAGGTACCCAAGGGAGTCTGGGTGCAACAACAGTAACATCCACTTCAATCTGCTCTTCCAGACACAGTAGTTACCAGGGAAATGGCCCTTTCTCCTTTGACCTAGAAGGGGATTGGGGCAGGGGGAGGGGTGGCACACACATCTCCACCTTTTGTACATTGCAGTCAAGGCAAGTCTGTAGGCTCTCTCTTATTTACAGCCCAGAATCATGTTTTATGGCAATACACAGAGACTTCCAAGTGTGCAGAAAAACCCACCCAGGTCCAAGGAAGAAAAGGAAGTGTGAATCAGTGACACATTCTCAGGGGCTATTGCCCTTCAATCCCTCAGTTTCTCCTCTGGCAATTCCCTAGTAGACTGGAAGAATCCCTTTCACCACTGTTTTACCACTGTCTTACCTGCAGGGCAGAAAGTAGCTAATAAGAGGACAGGGTAAGCAGGCAACGTGGGCAAAACACAGGCACTCATGGGTTCCCTGCCCCAACGAGAGACATTTTGGTTCAGTGTACTGCAGTGACTGGGCTTCCACACCAAGAGGTGCCCTTTATTTCCCACTCTGTGCAGGACCAGTGGCTGGCCCCATCCACTTCTCTTAGGGGTGACTGCCTCCCCAAAGCTAGACCAGACCTCTCATAACTTGGGAGGGGTTGGTGCCCAAATGAAGGATAGCACATAGTTCAAAGGAGCCCTGTGTCCTAAACAAGGAGGGAAGAGAGGGGTCAACACAAAGTGGCCTGTGGAGAGCTGAGGTCTACTGAGAGTCTGGTTTGGGCCAGGATGTCTATTTCTTGGGTTTAAAAACTCATTTTAGTAGCTGCAGCCAAACATCTTTTTATGAGAGAAGAATTTTTGCTTAGGAAAATATTTTGATAGATGACATTGTCTGGGGAAGCTGAGACCCAAGACCCTAAGAGCTTGGTCCATAAGAAGACGAGGAAGTTAAGAAATCATTCAGTTATTCTACCTGGTAAGTTAAGCATTTGGAGGCTAGAGCCAGTGAGGAGAGAAGGACTTGGAAAAGGTAGAGAGGGAATAAGACCCAAGGCTGAGTCTACTCCTCTTCAGGACTAATGCCAATCCCTTTAGTCTCTTGATCTTAGGTTCTTCTCACTGGGATGGTCCTGTCCCCAAGCCTATAACTATGACCCTTCCCAAGACAGGCTCTAACTCTACCTGAAGCTGTCCAGGCTCTAACTCTACCTGAAGCCCATAGCCTCCTGTGTCCTAAGACTCCCATTCCAGCAATTTGAGTCCCATCATGCCTGGCCAGGGCCCAAGCTGCCCATGGCTTCTAAGCAGTATCAGGAGCCCCACCATCCATGGCCTTGCATGGCCAAGTGTGCTCCCAATTATCCCAGTCCTTGTCTGTCACTCTGGACACCTGATAATGAACAGGGCACCTGCCTCTTGCCATTAACAGTGCACTAGGCTGGAGCATCTGTAAAGGCCTGTCTTGTCTTCCTGGCAACAGCACCTCGAGAAATGACCCATGTCCAAGGCCTCCTGAAGACAAGCAGCCTGTACCTGTCTTCCTGTTGGCTCTCTACTACTAATATTTTATTCTGCCTTTGCTTTTAAATGAGGTGTTTATAAAATGCTGCTAACCCCAAAAGACTCTAAGTGATTGAGAGCATGAACTGTATTGTTTTCATCTCTGCCCTGCCACAGCCCTCATGCCATAAGCCAGTGGCATTGCTCCCAGGGCAAGCCAGGGTCTCTGCCCCATTCTGAGTAAGTGGAGTCAAGGATCAAACTGACATTTTCTTAAATTATAATTCCATCTGGGGTTGAGAACGTGGAGAAACGGGCATGATCATACACAACTGGTGTCAAGTACATTAATTCGCCCTCTCTAGAGGTATTTGGCAATAATTATCAAGGGCCTTAGTGTGCATGTCCTTTGATCTCATAATTCCACTTTGGGAAATATACCTACAGGAAAGCACAAAGTTTATGTGTAAGGAAATTCTCATAAGGAAATATTTATTATAGTGAAACATGGAAACAGCCTGCAAGTCCAATAACAGATAGATAAGTTTTTTTTTATTATGTTATGTTAATCACCATACATTACATCATTAGGTTTTGATGTAGTGTTTCAGGATTCATCGTTTGCATATTAACACCCAGTGCTCCATTCAATATGTGCCCTCTTTAATACCCATCATCAGGGTAACCCATGCACCCAACCCCCTCCCCTCTAGAACGCTCAGTTTGTTTCTCAGAGTCCACAGTCTCTCATGGTTCGTCTCGCCCTCCGATTTCCCCACCTTCATTTTTCCCTTCCTACTATCTTCTTTTTTAAAAAAAAAATACAATGTATTATTTGTTTCAGAGGTATACGTCTGTGATTCAACAGTCTTACACAATTCACAGTGCTCACCATAGCATATACCCTCCCCAATGTGTATCACCCAACCACCCCATCCCTCCCACCCCCACCATTCCAGCAACCCTCAGTTTGGTTCCTGAGATTAAGAATTCCTCATGATATGAGGAATTCTTAATCTCAGGAACCAAACTGAGGGTTGCTGGAGTGGGGGGTGGGGTGGGAAGGATGGGGTGACTGGGTGATAGACACTGGGGAGGGTATGTGCTCTGGTAAGCGCTGTGAATTTTGCAAGACTGTTGAATCTCAGATCTGTACCTCTGAAACAAATAATGCAATATATGTTAAGAAAAAAAAAAAAAGAAGAAGAAGAAGGTAGCGGGAGGGGAAGAATGAAGCGGGGGAAATCGGAGGGGTAGACGAACCATGAGAGACGATGGACTCTGAAAAACAAACAGGGTTCTAGAGGGGAGGGGGGTGGGGAGGATGGGTTAGCCTGGTGGTGGGTACTGAGGAGGGCACGTTCTGCATGGAGCACTGGGTGTTATGCACAAACAATGAATCATGGAACACTTCATCTAAAACTAATGATGTAATGTATGGGGATTAACATAAGAATAAAAAAAAATTAAAAAAAAAAAAAAAAAGAATTCCTCATATCAGCGAGATCATATGATACATGTCTTTCTCTGGTTGACTTATTTCACTCAGCATAATACTCTCCAGTTCCATCCACATCGTTGCAAATGGCAAGATCTCATTCCTTTTGATGGCTGCATAATATTCCATTGTATATATATATAAATATATACCACTGCTTCTTTATCCATTCATCTGTCGATGGACATCTTGGCTCTTTCCATAGTTTGGCTATTGTGGACATTGCTGCTATAAACATCGAGGGGCATGTACCCTTTGGATCCCTAAATTTGTATCTTTGGGGTAAATACCCAGTAGTGCAATTGCTGGATCGTATGGTAGTTCTATTTTCAACTTTTTGAGGAACTTCCATACTGTTTTCCAGAGTGGTTGCACCAGCTTGCATTCCCACCAACAGTGTAGGAGGGTTCCCCTTTCTCCGCATCCCCGCCAACATCTGTCGTTTCCTGACTTGTTAATTTTAGCCATTCTGACTGGTGTGAGGTGGTATCTCATTGAGGTTTTGACTTGGATTTCCCTGATGCCGAGTGAGGTGAATCACTTTTTCATGTGTCTGTTGGCCATTTGGATGTCTTCTTTGGAAAAAGATCTGTTCATGTCTTCTGCCCATTTCTTGATTGGATTCTTTGTTCTTTGGGTGTTGAGTTTGGTAAGTTCTTTATAGATTTTGGATCCTAGCCCTTTATATGATATGTCATTTGCAAATATCTTCTCCCATTCTGTCAGTTGTCTTTTGGTTTTGTTGACTGTTTCCTTTACTGTGCAAAAGCTTTTTATCTTGATGAAGTCCCAATAGTTCATTTTTGCCCTTGCTTCCCTTGCCTTTGGCAATGTGTCTAGGAAGAAGTTGCTGTGGCTGAGGTCAAAGAGATTGCTGCCTGTGTTCTCCTCTAGGATTTTGATGGACTCCTGTCTCACATTGAGGTCTTTCAACCATTTGGAGTCTATTTTTGTGTGTGGTGTAAGGAAATGGTCCAGTTTCATTCTTCTGCATGTGGCTGTCCAATTTTCCCAGCACCATTTGTTGAAGAGACTGTCTTTTTTCCATGGGACATTCTTTCCTGCTTTGTCAAAGATGAGTTGACCATAGAGTTGAGGGTCCATTTCTGGGCTCTCTGTTCTGTTCCATTGATCTATGTGTATGTTTTTGAGCCAGTACTATACTGTCTTGATGATGACAGCTTTGTAATAGAGCTTGAGTCTGGAATTGTGATGCCACCAGCTTTGCTTTTCTTTATCAACATTCCACTGGCTATTCGGGGTCTTCTGTGGTTCCATACAAATTTTAGGATTATTTGTTCCATTTCTTTGAAAAAAGTGGATGGTGTTCTGATGGGGATTGCATTGAATGTGTAGATTGCTCTAGGTAGCATTCACATTTTCACAATATTTGTTCTTCCAATCCATGAGCATGGAACATTTTTCCATTTCTTTGTGTCTTCCCCAATTTCTTTCATGAGAATTTTATAGTTTTCTGAGTACAGATCCTTTGCCTCTTTGGTTAGATTTATTCCTAGGTATCTTATGGTTTTGGGTGCAATTGTAAATGGGATTGACTATTTTCTCTTGCTTCTGTCTTGTTGTTGGTGTATAGGAATGCCACTGATTTCTGTGCATTGATTTTATATCCTGCCACTTGACTGAATTCCTGTATGAGTTCTAGCAGTTTTGGGGTGGAGTCTTTGGGGTTTTCCACATAAAGTATCACATCATATGCAAACAGTGAGAGTTTGACTTCTTCTTTGCTGATTTGGATGCCTTTGATTTCTTTTTGTTGTCTGATTGCTGTGGCTAGGACTTCTAATGCTATGTTGAATAGCAGTGGTGATAGTGGACATCCCTGCTGCGCTCCTGACCTTAGGGGGAAAGCTCTCAGTTTTTACCCATTGAGAATGATATTCGCTGTAGGTTTTTCATAGATGGCTTTTATGATATTGAGGTATATACCCTCTATCCCTATACTCTGAAGAGTTTTGATCAAGAAAGGATGCTGTACTTTGTCAAATGCTTTTTCTGCATCTATTGAGAGGATCATATGATTCTTGTTCTTTCTTTTGTTAATGTATTGTATCACGTTGATTGATTTGTGGGTGTTGAACCAACCTTGCAGCCCAGGGATAAATCCCACTTGGTCGTGGTGAATAATCCTTTTAATGTACTGTTGGATCCTATTGGCTAGTATTTTGGTGAGAATTTTTGCATCCATGTTCATCAAGGATATTGATCTGTAATTCTCCTTTTTGATGGGATCTTTGTCTGGTTTGGGGATCAAGGTAATGCTGGCCTCATAAAACGAGTTTGGACATTTTCCTTCCATTTCTATTTTTTGGAACAGTTTCAGATGAATAGGTATTAATTCTTCTTTAAATGTTTGGTAGAATTCCCCTGGGAAGCCATCTGGCCCTGGGCTTTTGTTTTTTTGGGAGATTTTTGATGACTGCTTCAATTTCCTTAGTGGTTATAGGTCTGTTCAGGTTTTCTATTTCTTTCTGGTTCAGTTTTGGTAGTTGATACATCTCTGGGAATGCATCCATTTCTTCCAAGTTATCGAATTTGCTGGCATAGAGTTGCTCATAATATGTTCTTATAATTGTTTGTATTTCTTTGGTGTTGGCTGTGATCTCTCCTCTTTCCTTCATGATTTTATTTATTTGGGTCATTTCTTTTTTCTTTTTGATAAGTCTGGCCAGGGGTTTAATCAATCTTGTTAATTCTTTCAAAGAACCAGCTTCTAGTTTCGTTGATCTGTTCTACTGTTCTTTTGTTTCTATTTCATTGATTTCTGCTCTGATCTTTATCACTTCTCTTCTCCTGCTGGGTTTAGGCTTTATTTGCTGTTCTTTCTCCAGCTCCTTTAGGTGTAAGGTTAGCCTGTGTATTTGGGACCTTTTTTGTTTCTTGAGAAAGGCTTCTATTGCTATATACTTGCCTCTTAGGACTGCCTTTGCTGCATCCCAAAGATTGTGAACAGTTGTGTTTTCATTTGCATTGGTTTCCATGAATTTTTTTAATTCTTCTTTAATTTCCTGGTTGTCCCATTCATTCTTTAGTAGGATGCTCTTCAGCATCCACGTAATTCTTTCCAACTTTCCTCTCGTGATTGAGTTCTAGTTTCAAAGCATTGTGGTCCGAAAATATGCAGGGAATGATCCCAATCTTTTGGTACTGGTTGAGACCTGATTTGTGACCTATTTTTAAAATTCACAAATCACAAATTTTAAATAGTGCCCACGGAACTATTCTGGAGAATGTTCCATGGGTGCTGGAGAAGAATGTGTATTCTGTTGCTTTGGGATGGAATGTTCTGAATATATCTGTGAAATCCATTTGGTCCAGTGTGTCACTTAATGTCTTTATTTCCTTGTTGATCTTTTGCTTATTTGATCTGTCCATTTCAGTGGGGGGGGGGTGTTAAAATCCCCCACTATTATTGTATTGTTGTCGATGTGTTTCTTTGCTTTTGTTATTAATTGGCTTATGTAATTGGCTGCTCCCATGTTAGGGGCATAGATATTTACCATTGTTAGATCTTCTTGTTGGATAGACCCTTTAAGTAGGATATGGTGTCCTTCCTCATTTCTTATTACAGTCTTTGGTTTAAAATCTAATTTGTCTGATATAAGGATTGCCACCCCAGCTTTCTTTTGGTGTCCATTAGCATGGTAAATGGTCTTCCACCCCCTCACTTTCAATGTGGGGGTGTCTTTGGGTCTAAAATGAGTATCTTGCAGACAGCATATCGATGGGTCTTGTTTTTTTATCCAATCTGATAGCCTGTGTCTTTTGATTAGGGCATTGAGCCCATTTACATTCAGGGTAACTATTGAAAGATATGAATTTAGTGCCATTGTATTGCCTGTAAGGTGACTGTTACTGTATATTGTCTCTGTTCCTTTATGGTCTATGTTACTTTTAGGCTCTCTCTTTGCTAAGAGGACCCCTTTCAATATTTTTGTAGGGCTGGTTTGGTGTTTGCAAATTCTTTTAGTTTTTGTCTGTCCTGGAAGATTTTATCTCTCCCCTTTTCAGTGACAGCCTAACTGGATATAGTATTCTTGGCTGCATATTTTTCTCATTTAGTGCTCTGAATATATCATGCCAGTCCTTTCTGGCCTGCCAGGTCTCTGTGAATAGGTCTGTTGCCAATCTAATGTGTCTACCATTGTAGGTTACAGATCTCTTGTCCCGAGCTGCTTTCAGGATTTTCTCTTTGTCTCTGAGACTCATAAGTTTTACTATTAGATGTCGGGGTGTTGACCTATTTTTATTGATTTTGAGAGGGGTTCTCTGTGCTTCCTGGATTTTGATGCCTATTTCCTTCCCCAAATTAGGGAAGCTCTCTGCTATAATTTGCTCCAATATACCTTCTTCCCCTCTCTCTCTTTCTTCTTCTTCTGGGATCCCAATTATTCTAATATTGTTTCGTCTTATGGTATCACTTATCTCTCGAAATCTGCCCTTGTGATCCAGTAGTTGTTTATCTCTCTTTTTCTCAGCTTCTTTATTCTCCATCATTTGGTCTTCTATATCACTGATTCTCTCTTCTGCCTCATTTATCCTAGCAGTTAGAGCCTCCAGTTTTGATTGCACCTCATTAATAGCCTTTTTGATTTCGATTTGGTTAGACTTTAGTTCTTTTATTTCTCCAGAAAGCATTTCTCTAATATCTTCCATGCTTTTTTCAAGCCCAGCTAGTATCTTTAAAATCGTCATTCTGAACTCTAGATCTGACATCTTACTAATGTCCGTATTGATTAGGTCCCCGCAGTCGGTACTGCCTCTTGTTCTTTTTTTTTTGAGGTGATTTTTTCCGTCTTGTCATTTTGTCCAGAGGACAATAGATGAATGAGAGAACAAAGTGCTAACACGGTAACAATGACCCCAGAAAAATACACACTAAACAAATCAGAAGAGACCTGAAACCGGGGGAACAGAAAGGGAAAGAAAAAAGAAAAAGGTAAAACAAACAAACAAACAAAAACAGAATATGATCAAATATGATCAGGCTGGTGCATAGATCAGTGCCACACACTAGATTTTGGGCGTATTTTGGTCTGTTAAAAGAAAGTGCCTCCCAAAATTTTAAAGAAAGAAAAACTTATATATGTACAAAAATAAAGGTAAATACAATGAAGGAATAAAATATGACTGTAAAGATGAAAATTATAAAAGATTTTATAAAAGGAATTGGTAAGATAAAAAGTTGGTTGAAAAAAGAAAGAAGAGGATTTAAAAAAAGAGGGGGGAAAGAATGTGATCAGGCAGGAGACTAGAACAAAGCCATACAGTAGAGATTTAGGGTATATTTTCGTCTGTTAGAAGAAACTGTATCCCAAATTTTAAAAAGAGAACAACTTTATAATATATATGCCAAAAATAAGGTTTACTACTATGAAGGGATAGAATATGACTTTAAAATTGAAAAATAAAAAAGATTTTTTAAAAAAGGGATTGATAAGATTTTGGTTGAAAAAGGGAAAAAGAAAAATTCAAAAAAAGAAAAAAGAAAAAAGGAAAATTAAAAAAAATTAACTTTGAAAGACTAAAGAATCATGAGGAAAAAGCCATGAATTCTACGTACAGTATTCCTCTAGTGCTTGCGTTCTGCCCTTCTCATTGATCAGTAAACTTGGTCTTGGCGGGCTGTTCCTGCTGATCTTCTGGGCAAGGGGACTTTTGCTGTGGTTCCCAAATGTCTTTGCCAGAGGCAGAACTGCCCTACCTTTGCCAGGTCTGGGCTAAGTAATCTGCTCGGGTTTGCTTTCGGGAGCTTTTGTTCCCTGCAAGCTTTCCATACAGTTTTGGAGGATGAGAGTGAAAATTGCAGCCTCCCAATCTCTGTCCTGGATATGCCAAGAACTCAGGGCCCCACTCCTCAGTGCACCCCCAGAGAAAAGCAGTCAATCACTCCTGTCTCCCTGGTCTCTGGCTCACTCTGTGGTCACCCGGCCTGTGACAGAGCTTTTCTATCTCTGGCACCTGACCCGGTGTGGAGTCTCCAAACCCCTCAGATCCCTGTGGTGCGCTCCCACGCCACTCCTCCCAGAGGAGGAAGGGGAGTCTTCCCCAATCTGCCGCTTGTTGGGTCCCTGCTGGAAGAGCAGTGGCCTGACTGTGCCGTGGATCACGGTTTATGGCAACCTTGAGCTGAGAGCCCACTCCTCGGCTCTGTCTCTGCAGCTGGCTTCCTTGCTCCGATACCTGGCAGTTCTGCTGCACTCAGGCACCCCCAGTCTTTCTGTGACCCCGAGGGTCCTGAGACCACACTGTCCCAGTGAGGGTTCCACCCCCCACTTAGCCACTGGAGTGACACCCCTCAGCGGAGCAGACTTCTAAAATTTCTGATTTTGTGCTCCACAGCTCTATTACCTGCTGGTAGTGGCTGACAGAGGCCCCCTCCCCCGCCATCTATCTTCCTGAATATTGCCTCAGATTCACTTCTCCACACGTCCTACCTTCTAGAAAGTGGTTGCTTTTCTGCTCAGAGAGTTGCTGCTATTCTTTTCTTTGATCTCCTGTTGAGTTCATAGGTGTTCAGAATGGTTTGAACTAGCTGAATTCCTGGGACCAGACGAAATTTAGGCCTCCTACTCCTCTGCCGACTTGCTCCTCCCCTGATAAATAAGTTTTTTATGTACAAATGATGAAATATTTTGTAGACATCAAAAACTAATGTTTGAAGAATAATTATTAGTGTAGGAAAATGTTCATTTTATATATACATATAAAATGTATATATAAAATTATAATTTTATTCCTCCAAAATAACATAAATTTATAAATATACCAAAATGTAAGATTGTGAATATTCATTTTTTATCGTTTCATAATTAGAAAAAATAAACATTATCAATTTTTTTAATCAAAAAAGTAAGCCTTTGAGTCAAGGTCATCAAAAGGCAGATACAATATTTATTTCATGGCCAATTACTGAGAAGCTCCTATACAGCCAGGCACTGTGCTAGAAAGCTGGAAGCTCTAAGATTAATAGAACTCCCTTTCTTTTTCTCCCCTAGCTTTACTGAGGTAAAACTGACAAATAAAAAGTGTATATATTTTAAATGTACAATGTGATGATTTGATATACATAAATGCTGTGAAATGATCTCCACAATTAAGCTAAGTAATACATCAATCACCTCACAGTTAACCGTGTGTGTGTGTGTGTGTGTGTGTGTGTTGAGAACACTTAAAATTACTCTTTTAGCAAATTTCAAGTATATGATACAGTGTTACTATGGTCACTATGCCTTGCATCAAATTCCTGAACTTACTCACCTTATAACAGGAAGTTTGCATCCTTTGGCCAACATCTCACCACCCCACCCCACCCCCCCACCCCTTGCAAGCCCCTGGTAATCACCATTCTACTCTTGGCTTCTGTGAGTTAAATTTTTTTAAATTCCACATATGGGTGATTCCATACAGTATTTGTCTTTGTCTGGCTTATTTCACTTAGCATAATGCCCTCAAGTTTCATCCATATTGTCACAAATGACAGAATTTCCTTCTTTTTTATAGTTATTCCATTGTGAAGAACATTTCTTTATTCACTCATCTTTTGATGGACACAGGTTGTTTCTATATCTTGGTTGGTGTGAATAATGCAGCAATGAACATGAGAGTGCAGATCTCTTTGAGATACTGACTTTTTTCCTTGAGATATACACCCAGAAGTAGAACTGCTGGATCATATGATAATTCTATTTTTAGTACTGTTTTCTACAGTGGCTGCACCAATTTACATTCCCACCAGCAGTGCATCAGGGTTCCCTTTTCTCCACATCCTCATCAACACTTGTTCTATCTTTTTGATAGTAGCCATCCAAACAGATCTGAGGTGATATCTCACTGTGGTTTTTATTTGCATTTCCATGATAAGTTACTACTGAGTTGTATGAGTTACATTTTACATATTAACCCCTTGTCAGATATATGGTTTGCAAATATTTTTTCCCATTCTGTAGTTTGCCTTTTCATTTCACTAATTTTTTCCTTTGCTGTGCAGAAGACTTTTAGTTTGATGTAGTCCCATTTATTTATTTTTGCTTAATAGAACCCACTTTCTACTTAATAGAGTTCACTCAATGCAACAGAGGTTGATTTGTCATCTGACAATGTCCATAAAGTGTGGTTAGCATGGTGGGAGCACAAATGAAGGGATTCTGACTTTGTTGGAGGAAGTATTAGAAAAGCTTCACAGAGGAGGTGATACTCCAAGTATCTTCATTCATTCCTTCATTTATTTTATCAACAACTACATTTCAAACACCAACAATGTCCCAGGAACTGTGCTGGATGTTGAAATATGATGATAAACAAGCTCATGGCTACTCCCCTGAAGGACATCACTATCCAGTTTAGGACTGAATGCCTTCAAGGGTGAAGCGGCATTTGCCTCCTCACAAGTCTCTGGCTGGTGACCACCAGTACCCCAATTCTTCTCATCATTTCAGCTTGAGTATCCAGACTTCTGTCTTGGTATCTGAATCACCCTCCCAACAGGTCCCAATATAGCTAACTAATGGCTCCTGTCAATAGAACAGCTCTTTTCCCTCATGTTGCATTTAAAATCCCTGGTCCCTAGCTCTGAACATCCCTTTGTGTCTACTCTAGAGATTCCAGGCATGGCCTCCCTGTATCCTCATTCTACCTTCTGTGAGAGTCACCTCCCACAGTCCTCCTGAGTGCACAGTGTGCTACAAAACCTCATCCCCTGGTTATATCTGATGGATGGGAAAGAATCCTAGATATGAGCTGAGCCAATCAGGTTCTCCGAGTGGTTTGGAATGGAACACACAGGCCTTTGAGCAGTCTCTGTTGAGTACTCCTGGATGGCACTATCCAGTAGGGTCTGAAAAGTCTTTTTTTGGCCTGAGGCACTGAGTGTTAGAGGATTCAAGCCCACGGAAAGAGAGAAGTAGTGCCTAGAGAGCAGGGCACCTTGTAGGGGAACTATGCAGTGAGATGCTATGTTGCCATCTCCTGCATTTGGATTCTGGAAAACGTCTCCCCTGTTATCCTCTGTTTCACAAAAGCTTGTTTGAATGGGTTTCTCCTTCCTGCAAAGATACTCTGATTAAAACAATCTCCAAGAGAAGGTTTCCTGAAACCCTCAGAGGACCGCACAAATTTACTGAGACCCTCTGGTTATATCAAGACTGGGTCATGCTCTGAGCCTTGCACAAGGCACATAATAAATAATTGTTGTCTGAATGAATGTAGAAATGAAAAGCTGCCCCAAAGAGTCTCCTCTGGCTGCCTGAGAGTCCTCATTTACCTGACATCCACAGCACTACAAGGAAAGTGGTCACATGAGCTCATGCACAGCTTGGATTCTTGCCTCAAACTTATTCCAGTAATCATTGAACACCTGTTTTCTTTGGCAGTCCGGGTTGCACCGAGCCATGCCAGTGGATATTAGAGTTCTTCTCTGCTCCCAGTCTCTAGTGAATGATGGCTTTTGTGACAAGGAAAATGCTTAGTGTTCTCTTGAGTCCCATCAGCATTCAGAACTGTAAGGATTGGAGCACAGAATCAAGCACAGACAGCCCACAAGTGAAGATTTAGTTCCTGGTTAACAGAAACAGGCTTCATAAGTAGTTTTGGAAATGAGGTCAAACGCATTTGTTTCCAGACTGTCCCAAGCTACAAAAAAATTCAAAGGGTAATGGAAAATTTTCAGGCATCATATGGTCATTCAACATATCTAACCAGCACTTTGATTCCTGAAATGTGGGATATATCTGTCATGGAAGTTAGCTGTCCCATATAAGTGGACTTAATTTTTTTCAAAGTAAAGAAATACCTTTCAATTCAAGGATTCATAAGGTACATCTCCCTTTCCAGAATAATCACTCCTTCCCTGTTACTGTCACAATTCATTTATATATTTATATATATATATACATATATATATTCATATTTATATATAATACACATTTATATTCGCTAATATATATTAACATTATTTTTTCTTCTTTGTATTATTCATTTAACAATATTTATTGAGCACCTACTATTTGTCAAGCCCTCTTTTGGACAAAGAGATAGAGGAGTGAGCAAAACAAACTCCCCTGCTTTCACAGAACACATATTATAGTTGGCATCTAGAGGGAGAAAGACAATAAACAAACAAAAAATGTATATGATTAGGGAGAAAAATAATTCAGAATTATGTTGATACAAAGTTCCCCAAGTAAGAGGGAGTTGCCATTTTATATAGGATCTTCAAGGAAGAACTCACTGAAATTGTGACATCTGGAGGAGATCTGAAGGAAGTGTGGAAGCCCTGCACATATCCAGGGGAAGAACATTCTGGGCAGAGGGAACAGCAAGTGCAAAGGCGCTGAGGCAAGAGATGCTTGGAGTGGAGTGTTTTAGTGTTCCTATGTTTCAGGAAAAGGAAGGAGTGGAGTGAGTAAAAAGAAGAGGATAGAACATGAAGTCATAGATGTGTATGCAAATACTTTCTACTAGACTGTGAATTCTAAAAATCAAGAACAATGTCTTATTCATCTTTATTCCCTCCCTAGCTCTTCCTACAGCTCCTGGCACATAAGAGTGTTTTAATAAATGCTAGTTGTGGTTATAAATGAATGCATAGTTTACTTCTGCTCTATGTCATGTTTAGTGCATTCCTTTAATTATTATGAAGTAAAGAAATCTAATTTAGCTTTTAATTTGCTTTAATACTGGATTAGGTTTAATTCCTGAGGCAGTAGATATAACTATTTAGATGATGAGAGGCTGGCTGGCTGGATGTTTGGATGGATGGATGGACGGAGCAACAGACTTAGATATACAGATGTCAGATTTAAGCAAAACCCTAGAACCTGGCCATGATACATCTGTACATATGACCATGATCCAATGAGCTTCTCAGTTTATCCTTGACCTGCCTATTTTCAATTTTTATCCATCGAATGATGCAGCATGAGGAGTGAGAGTCACCAGCATAAGTGGGTGAGATTATGGTTTGCTAAAAGCACCACTGTCCCAAGCTCAAGAATGTTGTACTATTGTCACTTGAATATAAGTGCAGTTCTGGGCATCTTTATCTCCCTGGCCTTGAAAGGTTATTGCTCTGATTCAGTGATTCTGACTTTTTCCCTGATTGTACCTCATGTCTTTTTTTTTGTCCATGTTCCTGGATGATTTATAGGAATTTCCAGCATAACACTATGTTATGTATCCCAGCATAACATTAATAGGTAGGGCTCAGCTGACCTTATTGTGCATAGACCCCCATAAATGCACCACAGGCCAGGGGATCCACCAGGTTCTTGGCCAAGGTTTCTTCCCTCATTTCTTTTTTCTTGGTGCTGGCCAAGCCTAAGGCCCTCTTTAACTAATATGAGTAAATGAATGAGCAAGCTGAGGTCCAGCCAGACCTTGCAAGGAGAAAATAGAGACCATTAATTAGAAATTAAGTTGAAGTTGAACAAGTTTTGTTAGTTTTTAAATGTTTATTTCAGGATTTCAGGAAGAAAACAATTGGCTCTTTGTACGTAAATAAAATCATTTCCTTCAATGAAATTGGTAAGCACATTTACCCATGTAGTTATTATGACAGATCTAAGGACATTCATTGACATGTTGCACTAGACTGTGAGTTCTTTTTTTTTTTATTATGTTATGTTAGTCACCACAGAGTACTTCATTAGTTTTTGATGTAGTGTTCCATGATTCATTGTTTGCATATAACACCCAGTTTTAATAAGGTGTCGGAAATGAATTCTCCTTTAAAAATTCTCTGGAAATACTTCTCTGACTCACATAGGATAAAATTCTAATCTGTATCCTTCCCGAAGTATTCATTCACACCATGCTGTGTATCATGGAAGTTCCCTACAAACCATGACTGGTGTCCAAATACAAGACTTTCTTGAGAAATTTCTCTGGACTTTGTTAGGGAAAATGTGTCTTCTGCATTACTGGTCTACTTCTTTTATTGGACAATAAGAACTATACAAACTAGATGAACTGGATTTTTTGCCTGTTTATCTTTTGTTTGTTCACCTTGTCTTTTAAGAAATTCAAAGCCTGAGCATTAAACTCTATTTCATTAGCCCTTATCCCAGTTTTCTGGTATAATTACCCATCCCTGCTGACACTACATGATTTCTGATCTTCATTTAGCTTTATTTCAGCTTTCCCATTGTTATAGGCTTTATACTCATGTTCTGGGAAATTAAAGGATGGCTCCATGAGAAACAGAAAAAAAATTATGGTTAGTAAGCAAAGAGTTACGTGATGTACTGATCTAAAATGTGGGGTTCTGAGTCATGTAGACCTGAATTCAAATATCAGCTTCAACAATTACTCAAAGTGTGATCCTGATTGAGCAAATTGCTTAAATTTTCTAAACTTCAGTTTCTTCGTCTGATAAATAGGATGATGATAATATAATACCATAAGTATTAAATAAGATCACACACAGAAAATGCTTAGAATCTGATCGAGCACTTGGTAAATGTCCAATAAATGATATCCCTGTGTGAACAAATAAAAGCCATTGAGAAGCAACTCTGATTTATACAATGTATGAAAGTGTTTCTTGAATATAGGAGAGTAGCTAAAAGTTCCCACTTTATAACTGGTTTGGCTTAAGTCCCAGCTCCATAATCTACTCTGTAACCTCAGGCAAGTTCCCCTACCTCTTTACGCCTCAGTTTCCTAACATTAAGTGAAAGTGAGAGCAATGTCTACCTCACAGGGTTATTTTAAGGAGGTAACACAGTAGAGGTGCTTTAAAAGGTGTCTGGCACACAGTAACCACTCAAGAAATGCTACTACCACTTTTACAACTGTAATAATAATAATAAGTAGTAGTAGTAGTAGCAGCAACAGATGACTCCTAGATTCAAATTAAAATTTCAGAAACAGAATCATGGAGCACTACATCAAAATCAAAAAAAAAAAAGAAAGAAAGAAAAAAGATTTCAGAAACATCTACTCCATTTTGGCCCCAAGAAAAACCTAGAACAATAAACACAGAAAACTGACTTGGTCTGGGAACACAGAGATATTTTTCCTGGGTTTGTCTTCACTTACACATTGGGAACTTTTTTGATAATAACACAAGAAACAAATATGTGTATGGAAATCCATGAGCAACACAAGCCCAGAAAGGCACACAGTGCAACTTCTCAATGACAGAAAGGAATTGTTGGGGAAGATGCCTCTTTCTTATATGTATCTCTTCTGGAGTCAAGAACCAAGTGAATTGAAATAGCCCAAAACTTCATCATTATTGAGTCCTTGTATTTTTATTTCATTTTACTCTTTGTACTGTTTTCATATTTAGCCACCATCTCTTTTGATTCTCAGGGTGAGCCAAAAATGAGAGCAGGACAGGTGCAATTATTATCAATAATAAAGTGAGTAATCAAGTGAATTGACTATCTTGGTGCCACCCAACTGGTAGGTGACTGGCATGACTTCAAAGCCAACTATCTCCTTTCCTCAAACTATGCATCTTGCCCTAAACCAGACCTCCACACCAGAGCATGTTCATCTGCAACAAAATCCACAGCAACCACATCTATAGAGAAGACTCCAGATGTTTTAGCATCAGTCAGCTTTCCCCCAGAAAGGTGCCTCCCTCTGTACCTCTCAGAAAAGGGGAACTTTGGGAGAACAGGGTGTCTCTTTCCTTTTGTTCCTTGTGCATCTTGTTTCCACATACAGCCCTGTCATCCCCAAGCTGTCAACTCAGCACCCACCAGCAGTAGTAAAGGAAGTGCATCTTCATCCCTGGTACTTAAAATGGAAAACGGAAGCACATAACCACAGGATTAGGAACAGTTGAATCTAGAGATGCTGAAAAACCCTTCAGAACAAGTTGCCAAATCATTTGACTTCATTGAAATCTTTTTTCTCTTATTTAAACCCTTCTGAATTATAGGAGAAATGTAATTAAAACCATGATTTTCTCTACTCTAATGAATAGCTTCTGCTGTCTAAGAAAAAAGGGGATCCTCAAAAAGATACCTGTGGCTATTTTAGCCCTTGGGAGAAGGGAAAGGCCTCTGGTGCCATCCAGACCCAGATTGCTTGGAAACTGACCCACGTGGGTTGGGCTCTGGGCTGGTTATTAAGCTACTGTCTCTCAGCGCCACCCACCCTTCTGTTTCCTGTTTTATAATTCTGAGGCTGGACTCCACAGATAAAATTCTCCTTTGCCATCTGGCTTCCTGTTAGGATCTGCCAATAAAGGGTGTGAAAGGGAGACAGCAAGCCTGAAGAAAGAAGGGATTTGCTCCTTGCTGCTTGCTTCCTGTGCTGCCAGTCACCCGAGCAATGGCTCTCCACCCCAGCAGCAGCTGTGGGTTCCTGGTCCTTTTTTTCCATATTCCCACATGTCCAATCCAAGCTTCTAGGTTTTAATAACCCCAACCTCTTCTTTTTGCTCCCGCTGCCCAAGGGTGGTAGATGTTACCTGCAGTTACTACATCTTTCTTCAGTTACAGTTCTCCAAATGCCTGTTTAGCAATTCAATTCCCTAAGTTAAATTATCTCTTTAAAATAACTGGTATGGTCAGTTCCTCTTCTCCTGAGGAGACATTGCATTCTGCAATGCAGTTACAGATCAAACGGGTGAAATCTAGTACCTTCCATGATACATGATTTCACTGAGGGCATGAATAAAGGACTCAGTAAATAACTTTGGGAAATGTTGGATTGAACAAAGAGACAGTTTCATTTACTGCAGGATTTCTCAGAGCTTTCGATCTCCTAATATGTTTGTGAATCCCAAAGACAGAGTTACAAATTTCAGCCAGCCCCCTAGATCACATTTGGTTCATCTTTTCACTTATCCACTATCTATACATCTAATCAGATATTTACATTCCCTCAAACCTCTTCCTCCCTGTTACCTCCTCCCACTAGGACCCTAGTCCTAGCCCTTATTACCTTCATCTGCCAGCCTCCAACCTGACCACCTTGCCTTTCTCCTCACCCCACACCCCCACCCTCAGTCAGCCCTCCAGAGCAGAGGTCAGAAAATTGCTGCCTGTTTCTTCATAGCTAAGCAGCTACGAATATTTTTTAATTTGTTTTATGCAGTTACATTTAAATGGTTATATAAGTACCTACATAATAGCTTCTATGCTTCCTCTTGGCCTTTAAAGCCTCAAATATTTACTCTCTGGCCCTTTAAGAGAAAGTTTGCTAAGCAGGGATTAGCTGACCCTCCTGTCAGATGCATTTATCCTAAATCACTTATATTTTTTGTGATGGCTTCTCACAAGTTGCTTTCACTTGTTTAGCTTGAATGTTTAGAAAACTATGAACAAGGAAAATCATCTCATGAAACACTCTTACTTGCTCAAGTAGGGAAGTGAGGTCCTTCTTTTAGGTTTTGGAGAAAAAAATTGCTGTCACCTACTGACTCCAGAACAGAATCAGGGAACAATGTAAGTGTATAAAGTCCCCTTCTGGGGATACAACAATGTACACTAAATAGAGGTCAAAGAGAAAGAATGACTACTTTTGTCAAAGCAGAATCACTGGGCAAGAAGGGGTAGATACAGACGGGGATGTGCTCACAAATGTTTAACAACTGGCTTTCCAGGAAGCAGGGCATGGGAGGAAAGAAACCCTGCCCTGAACATCTGCAGGTTTCTATGGTATAAATCCTCCCAACATGCTGGTTTCAAGTTACCAGTGTGACATCACTGGATGCAGAGTTGGGAAGAGACACACTATGGGCTTTCACTCTAGCATGCCAGGAATAGGGCAGGAACCAAAGCAGGAAGAGTAAAGTCCCATTTCTCTGAGCCTCCATACCCTGACCCTTGAGGGGAAAGACCAAGCACCTAGAGTGGTGATTTGGAGTCAAGTCCACAGCTGATCCTTGGTGCCAGTCTGAAGTTTGGGAAAGTATGTCATCTGCTCTCTTTGCGATGCCATTTCTTCTTGGGAACTGGGAAGGTCCACCTTGTCCCTCTGCTGAAATTCCTTCCATTTCTGCCACAGTAAGAAATACTCTTAAGAAAGAAATCAAGGAAGGGTGTCTGGGTGGTTCAGTCAGTTAAGTGTCTGCCTTCAGCTCAAGTCATGATCCCAGGGTACTGGGATAGAGCCTTGTGTGGGACTCCTTGCTCAGCAGGGAGTCTGCTTCTCCCTCTGCCTGCCACTCCCCCTGCTTGTGCTCTCTCTTCCTCTCTCTCTGGCAAATAAATAAATAAAATCATTTAAAAAGAAAGAAATCAAGGAAATATAAACTTATCTACCCCACGGGCCAAATGCCTGACATCAGACCCTGTCCTGGAGTCATGTTTCGTTAGGAAGCAAAAAGGGAAGGAAACCTGAGGACAGTACTTGTTGGGACAGGCATCTGAAAGAGAAAATTAGAAGGGAGGGAACTAACCTCTATCAGATGTCTGCTTCTTGCTAGACAAGAGGTTCAGAAGTCCCTGAACTTGGAGGGAATAAAATTCACCGTTTTTTCCCACTATTCCTTAACTAATGTCTAGCTTTTCTTCATTTCCAAAGGTAGGCTGCAAGCCCACAATATGGCTTTGTCAACAACAGAAATCACAGATATTTTCATGTATTAGTTTGGCGGATAAATTAAAATATTGTTCACGTGCTTCACTACTTCAAAATTCTAGTAGTTATAGACCCTCAGCTTGATCTTTTAATTGTTAACATATTAACAAAGAAATACATATTATATTCTAACATTTGGCAACTGCAATATAATTGGCATCCTTTGTAATTCTATATTTTGTTTTATGAACCTAAAGTAATTATTCTGAGAAGTCCATTAGGCTTCATGAGAGTGCCAAAAGCACACACAGACAACAAAAGGTTGAGATCTTCTGCCAAAGCATTTTAAATATGTTATTCCTTTTAATCCCCAAAATGATGTGGATAGGCTTCTTATTCCCCTTTCACTGATTTGAACACCGAGTGTCAGAGAAGTTAAACGACAATCCCAAGCTTATTCTGCCACTACCTGGCCGACCCAGCAACTGAACCCCACAAAGATAAACATGAAAAAAAATAAAAAGTTTGTTGTATATATAGTCTCCGTTTTTTAACAGCTGGGTAGGTTCATTTAAAAAATACAAAGCAATAAGGAAAAAACAAACATCCCAAGAAAATGATTTGTGATTAAAAGTGATACATCACATTGCTTTACCTATTTATCCAACAATGGACATTTAGGTTGTTTCCATGTCTTGACTATTGTAAATAACGGGACAATGAACATAGGGGTGCAGCTATCTCTTCAAGACAGTGATTTCATTTCCTTCAAATATATACCCAGAAATAGGATTGCTGGATCATATAGTAGTTCTGTTTTTAATTTTTTGAGGAACCGCCATGTTATTTTCCATAGAGGCTACACCAAGTTACATTCTTATTAAATTATTTATTTATTCTTATGTTAATCCCCATACATTACATCATTAGTTTTAGATGAAGTGTTCCATGATTCATTGTGCATAACACCCAGTGTTCCATGCAGAATGTGCCCTCCTCAATACCCACCACCAGGCTAACCCATCCTCCCACCCCCCTCCCCTCTAGAACCCTGTTTGTTTTTCAGAGTCCATCGTCTCTCGTGGTTCATCTACCCCTCCAATTTCTCCCGCTTCATTCTTCCCCTCCCGCTACCTTCTTCTTTTTTTTTTTTTAACATATATTGCATTATTTGTTTCAGAGGTACAGATCTGAGATTCAACAGTCTTGCACAATTCACAGCGCTTACCAGAGCACATACCCTCCCCAGTGTCTATCACCCAGTCACCCCATCCTTCCCACCCCACCCCCCACTCCAGCAACCCTCAGTTTGTTTCCTGAGATTAAGAATTCCTCATATCAGTGAGATCATATGATACATGTCTTTCTCTGTTTGACTTATTTCACTCAACATAATACCCTCCAGTTCCATCCATGTCGTTGCAAATGGCAAGATCTCATTCCTTTTGATGGCTGCATAATATTCCATTGTATATATATGCCACATCTTCTTTATCCATTCATCTGTCAATGGACATCTT
The DNA here is from genome assembly GCF_002201575.2 of Neomonachus schauinslandi. Lineage (NCBI taxonomy): Eukaryota > Metazoa > Chordata > Mammalia > Carnivora > Phocidae > Neomonachus > Neomonachus schauinslandi. Next base: position 152,361,006 of record NC_058403.1, read on the forward strand.
GGCTCTTTCCACAGTTTGGCTATTGTGAACATTGCTGCTATAAACATCGGGGTGCATGTACCCCTTCGGATCCCTACTTTTGTATCTTTGGGGTAAATACCCAATAGTGCAATTGCTGGATCATATGGTAGCTCTATTTTCAACTTTTTGAGGAACCTCCATACAGTTTTCCAGAGTGGCTGCACCAGCTTGCATTCCCACCAACAGTGTAGGAGAGTTCCCCTTTCTCCGCATCCCCGCCAACATCTGTCATTTCCTGACTTGTTAATTTTAGCCATTCTGACTGTACACCAAGTTACATTCTGAAGTCTGATTATTCTGAATTCTTTGCCAGACTGTTCACAGATCTCCATTTCTTTAGGGTCTGTCTTTGGATCTTTATTATTTTCCTTTGGTTGTGTCATATTTACCCAAATCTTTGTGCTTCTTGATTCCTTGCCTTGGTATCTATCTGTGCATTTGAGTGAGTAGTCTCCTCTTCCAGACTTCACAGGTTCGCTTTGGCAGGGACAGTCCTCACCATCAGCTCAGCTTGGGGTCCTGAACAGGTCAGCCAGTAGTATCTGTGGGCAGGCTGGGCTTGCTGTCAGGGTTTCTAATTGGGTGAGGCCACTGCCTGTGCTCTGAGGTTAGCTAAGGGTGCTGCTGATTGGGCTCCACAGTCAGGCGGGACCACCAGCGGGACTCTGTAATCATCTCTGTTCAGACAAGGACACAGGCTGTGTTCTCCAGCAGAGTGGTGCCACTGGGATGGACTATGTGATTGGGCAAGCCTATGGGTTGGGCTCCACATCACTCCTGGTCAGGTGTAGTCTTAGGCTGTGCTCCCCAACTGGATGGTACTGCTGGCTGGACTCCATGTTCAGGCAGAGCTTAAGGCAGGGCTTCACGGTTGGACAGGGCCTCTGGCTGTGTTCTGCAATCAAGTGGGACCATAGACTGTGCCCCAAAGTTGGTTGGGGCCACAGGCTGGACTTTGTGATCAGATAGACCCATATCTGTGCTCTGCTTTTGGGCAAGGTTGGTGTAAAGCCTCCCTGGTCAAAAGGTGCCTCCAGCGGTAGCCTGCAGTTAGATGGGACTAGAGACTTTGCTACATAATTGAGCGTCCACCCAGGTGAGACCAGGCTGTGTTCAGCAATCAGGCAAGGCCATAGGCTAGGCTCTGTTGCAAGGCAGGGCTGTAGGCTGGGTTCCATGGCCAGGCAGTACCATAGGCTATGCTCACATGTGTGGTTAGAGACTTTGCTCAACAGTTGGACAGGGGCGCTGTCTTGTCTCCCCACCCAAGTGGGATTATAGGATGGGCTCTTTGGCTGTCCCGGTTCCCTGGCCAGCATTCCTCATCAGTTGGGACTGGAGTCTATATTCAGTAGTTGGGTGGGGTTATGAATCTGATTCCCTGCTTAGGTGGGGCTCTAGAACAGTTTCCTTAGATAGTAGAGCTCATTGACTGGGGACCCAAGTCAGGCAGAATTGCCAAATGAGTTCCCTGACCAGACAGAGCTACCAGCTCAACTCTGCAAATGGGCAGAGCCACTGGATGGGATCTCTGCTCAGTGCCATGGCAAGCAGGAATGTAGTCTGCCAAGATATGGGCATTGGTTGTTGTAAGCCCCAGGCTTCTTCTCCATCCTTATCTGATCCCCAGTGGTCAAGATTCCCCCTGTGATCCTGCAGATTCTCCCAGTGATCCCCATGAGGCAAGACCTGAGTGGGCCCCCCCGGAAGCATCCCACAATGTTGGGGTTGCTGGATGTCCACTTGGGCTCTCATTTTCACAAAAACTTTAGGTCTGAAGACGCCCTCTTGGTGTGTTGCTGTGCCATCCTGAGGTATGCAGTCAGAGTGTGGATGTTCCTCTTACCCTCTGAATGCAGTCCTTCTCAGTCTCTGTGATCCAGAGAGTTCTGGGATTTTCACAATGGTGTCTCACCTATGGATTATTGCTAGTTAGGCTTCTCATGAAAGGGATGAAAGTCAGGAATGACCTGTGTCATTCTGATGGTGTCACTCTTCTACAGGAACTAAAAATCTTCCACCACAATATTGCAGATCATCCTTCCCTGATTTATAACTGTGCCTGGAGATGAGGCTGTTTAGACAGTCCACTGCATTTATTCAACATATGAATAATTAGCTCATCAATATTCCATAACTTGCCTTTGTTAGCTGGTTGTTTTCCTCATCATCCTTAAAAGAAATATCAAAAGATTGAGTCCCAGATTATTTTTCTGTGGTTTGATAAGTTTTTCCAAGGAGTTAGATTCAAACATGTTCTCTACTTAACGTGTTATGATAAACAATACACTCACAAACACATGTACACACATACATATAATCATGTGGAAATACTTTATGTGGCCTCATTTTAATCATTCAAGACTATTAAGCATTATGTTAGAAATAAGAGATAATCACATTGGAATCTTGGTGGTGAGACTGACATTCATTGAATAAAAATGAATTTTGGTTTTACTAAATAAAAAATTGCTTTATAAAGAACCATAGTTAGTATACACTTAACCATGAACACAAACTACTTACCACTTAAATTAGGGTTTCAAAATGACCAGAATTTTGATAAAGAAAAACCCACAGAAGAGGTCATGCCTAGAGGTTTTTTATTTTTGTTTTCTTGGGGGTTTTTAATGGATGCTTAAAATACAGATTTTAGAAATGGTGTGGTTCCTGATGATGACAAGGTCCAGAGTTTTCCATGGGCATGGTAGCTGGAAAGGTGTGTGATGATTATAGGCTACAGTGGAGGAAATGACCATCAGAAGACATCCAAGAACCCAGAGGATAAGGTATTCAAAGTTTTGCGCAGAAAGATGCTGATGTTACACATAATATTTGGGGTTGGAAGAACTGGTTCTTGGCCCCAGACCTGCCTTTTGGCTGCATAACCCTTTTCTTCAGCTGTAAAACAGCAACAATGATGATGACGATGGTGATACTGGTGGTGATGGCAAGGATGACGACTGACTTACCTACTCACAGTCCCAGGATTTAATAAAGATTATGTAAGTGAGTGCATTTTAAAATTATAAAGCTCAATACAAATGTAAGGTACTGCTTTCATATTTTGAGAAGAAGTTACTTCTTGGTCACTGCATTGGCCAGGATTCAACCAGAGAAATTGAACCAGTAGAAAATATTTACTAAGAGATTTAATGCAAGGAATTGGCTCATGAAATTGTGAGGAACAGCCAGGAACAGTATGGAGGTTCCTCAAAAAGTTGAAAATAGAACTACCATATGATCCAGCAATTGCACTACTGGGTATTTACCCCAAAGATACAAAAGTAGGGATCCGAAGGGGTATACGCACCCTGACGTTGATAGCAGCAATGTCCACAATAGCCAAACTGTGGAAAGAGCCAAGATGTCCATTGACAGATGAATGGATAAAGAAGAAGTGGTATATATATACAATGGAATATTATGCAGCCATCAAAAGGAATGAGATCTTCCCATTTGCAACGATGTGGATGGAACTGGAGGGTGTTATGCTAAGGGAAATAAGCCAATCAGAGAAAGACATGTATCATATGATCTCACTGATATGAGGAATTCTTAATTGCAGGAAACAAACTGAGGGTTGCTGGAGTGGGGGGTGGGGTGGGAGGGATATCACTGGGTGATAGACACTGGGGAGGGTATGTGCTATGGTGAGTGCTGTGAATTGTGCAAGACTGTTGAATCACAGATCTGTACCTCTGAAACAAATAATGCAATATATGTTAAGAAAAAAAAAGAAGAAGATAGCAGGAGGGGAAGAATGAAGGGGGGGAAATCGGAGGGGAAGATGAACCATGAGAGATGATGGACTCTGAAAAACAAACTGAGGGTTCTAGAGGGGAGGGGGGTGGGAGGATGGGTTAGCCTGGTGATGGGTATTAAAGAGGGCAAGTTCTGCATGGAGCACTGGGTGTTATGCACAAACAATGAATCATGGAACACTACATCAAAAACTAATGATGTAATGTATGGTGATTAACATAACAATAATTTTTTTTTAAAAAGAGCAACTGGTCTTAATTATTTAATCAACTACAGTCTTTGAATGCCTACTATGTGCCAGGTACTTTTTTTTTAAGATTTTATTTATTTGACAGAGAGAGAGAACACAAGCAGGGGGAGTGGCAGAGGGAGAAGCAGCCTCCCCACTGAGCTGGGAGCCCGATACGAGGCTCAGTCCCAGGACCCTGGGATCATGACTAGAGCTGAAGGCAGCTGTTCAATAGACTGAGCCACCCAGGCGCACCCAGGTACTTTTACAATAGGCTGCAATTACAGTAAAATATAAAATAGAATTCTCATGATTTAAGAGACTAGTGCAGGAGTTAATTAAACAAATCATTATAGTAAAATATGAGATGTGAAAGAAGAAAGATAAGTGCAGATGCTATAGGAACCCCGAGGGAGAAAGACCAAATATAGCGGAGCAGGGGGTGGGAAAGCTTCATGGAGGTGATGATGCTCAAATTGCTCCCTGAAGATGAGGAGGCACCTTCCACACATAAATGATACTCAATGAGTATTTAACATGTCCTAAACTAGGGAAGTGCTTTGTGTGTGTTGGGAAGGAACCATAGTTACCCTCACTTAGAGACTTAGAGAGATGTATAACTTGTCTAGTAATGGGCTGACACCAAGATAGTCACTAGAGTCCACTAAAGACTTCAGGGACTAGGAGCATTGCCCAGGCCAAACAGCAACAAAGAAAAACCACAGCACAAAAGAGTGCGGTCAACTGGGGAGCAGTGCTGAACATTAGGAGTCCCGTTCTCTTGAAAGCAAGGAGTAAAAATTCAGCAAACCTTTCAGCTCTTTCAGAGCCATGCAGCTTGTTTGTGATCAGCTGGGCTAGTATGTCCCATTCCTATGGTTTTTCTCAGACCTTCCTACAGCCTGCTCATCCTAGAGTAGACATATCCATATCATTTCATGCAAGTCAGCCTACAGGACACAATCCTTAAGAAGAGAGACAGTGTTTTATGGATCTTTTGTGTCCTCTGAGCACCAAGCCCATAGATATAAACAAAACACATTCAATACATGCTACTTAATTGAACTTTTTGGCCAATACTTTCTTTTTGGAATTCAACACCATAACTGACTTCCAAGGAAATAGTCACTTGGAAAAATTATCTAGCCAAATCAAAAGATAATCAAACATTAAGCTCAATGCCTGGGATTAGGATGTAGAAGAACTAGGTTTTGATTTTAGACAATTTGCTCTTTTCCAAAAAGTGTCCTAATGGCAAAACAGAAATCTTACCTCCCTAGTTAGTTGTATTTAAATCCAACCACTAATTAGGTTAATTTTCATTATTCTTACCTCCATTTTTTTCATTGATTCTTAGCACTAAGGAGTCATGATTTAGGGATGAGCATAGGCCATTAAGTTGATGCAAAGTTACAAAGATTAAAGAACATATTGAAACTACAGTAAGAACAAATCTCTTTGGAGAAGTGGAAGGTAGAGGTGAGTAGACAATATTATGTGAAGAATCTGCTGGGAAGCTCAGAATATGACAAGTGTAAAGACAGTTAAAACATGTTTTTCCACAGTACTTAACCTTGGACCCTTAATGAAGGTCAGAAATATTAGAAAATCACTTTTGGTTGCAATAGACCCTAAATAAGGGTGTCACAAAAATTTCTCCAAGAAAAACTTAGGGAGCTATATTAGTTTGCTAGGGCTGCCATAACAAATACTGCACACTGGGTGACTTAAATGTATTTTCTTACAGTTCTGGAAACTAGAAGTCCAAGATCAAGGTATTGGCAGGTTTGGTTTCTCATGAGGCCATTCGCCTTGATTTGCAGGTAGCCACCTTCTCAGTGTCTTCACATGGTTTTTTCCTGTGTATTCATGTGTCCCTGGTGTCTCTTTATTTTCTTATAAGAACACTAGTCCCATAAAGTCATGCCCTTTTCAGGGCAGCCTGTATCTGATGACTGAAAGAGGGAGGTATAAAGGCCCAGCCATTTCAGCCCAACACAAGATATTCATGGTAACACTCACTGCAGAGCACCTGCCATGTTGGCTGAGGCTTTGTCAGGCCTACAAATCAGTTCCAATTCTCAGTTGGCCTAATCCTGCCCTCCCAGATGTTGCTCCTTAATAAATATCTTGCTCTCCAAATTTCATCTCCACTTCTGAAGAACCCAACCTACAACAAATAGCTTTCAAAGCTCTGCAAGAAAATAAGCTTAAATATATAATTTTACATCCAGCCAAATTGTCACTCAAACATTAAGGCTGAATGTTAAATCATACAAGACTCATAGAGTTACCTCCTTATGTCCCCTTTCTGGGGGGAAAAAAATTGCTTGAAAATATGCTTGAGGAGACAAAAAAATAAAAGTTCAAGAAAAAGGAAACCATGAAAACAGTGGGCCCAAAGCCATAAGAGCATTAAAAAGGAAAACCTTTCCACAGTCCCAACTAGAACATTAAGTTAGAGTAGCAGGAGAAAAATCTTCACAAAAGGTAGATTCTTATTTGATAGGTAATGTGATCAAGTGAGAAAATCTTTGTAAAATGATGAAGGAATTGTTTCAATAAAAAAAATCAAAGAAAATTAGAAACTTTAGACACAAAAACATCTATATTAATAAATTACATCTGTAAAGTACATTCAAAATGTCATCATTTTGAGAAGCTGAAGTAAATGAAAATAAGTGCTCATTTTAATATTTTGAAAGCTTATTTTGGAAAGGGGATGGCCTGAATCTACACCACACAGAATTTGTGTCATTTCCTACTCCCAGAAGGGCCACTCTGCTTGATCTTGGGGTGAATAATATGTAATCATAACATTGTTAATGACCCGTATTGGCGCTTGAATTTTCAATTCAAGCTACAGGCAAAGCAAGGAAGGCTTAAGCATATTTATAAAAGAGAATGAAAAAGTAATAAGCCTTGATGATGTTTAATGATGTAGCTGGAAGATCATGAGAATTGCAAGGAGAGAAAGTGAAAGGAAGTTCAGGGCTTCTCATTTTATCTTCTATCTCTCAGAACAGTGAGTCCAATTTGTCTAAATTTGATGGATCGAAATGAACCATTTAAAGTCTACTTTTAAAAACTCTTGATGTTCCAATGGGAGAACCCACCCAATAACAGAAAGGTAGGATGAAAGGTGGGAAAGTGGGGGAAGTGAAACAGTTCTTGTTTTCCTTTTTAATCATGCAGAACAGAGAGTCAGTAGCTAATGTTCAAAATTAATAATTGGAGAAATAAACATTTCACATACTATGGGGAATTTTGAAGATAACTAATGGAACACTCAAAAGCAAGAAGAACCCATTTGTGGGAAATGAATCAGAGGAAAGCAAGGATGGGATAAGGAACAGGTGATTTTTACTGAACACCCTACTGCACTGCTTGAATTTAACTCTCTGCATCTATAAATATGTCCCCTGGCTTCTACTCTCCCTCTGCCCCTGCTGTCAGCCCCAATTCATGACTCTCTACCTGAACTCTGACGTTTCCTTCACCTTCAGAACACAGTTTTTCCTCTTTATGTCTACCTGTTCCACACAGCAGAACTCTAGGACTCAAGAATAAGGAGCCTCAGCCCTCCATCACCCCCTTTTCTGGGCATTGGCCTATGCCTGATAGGAGGCAACAGCTAATAAAATCTTATCTACCCAACTGGTTTACAAGTATTTTGACTAACTTCTTTTGTGCACCTAGAAAGTCCAGCCATGGGCCAATTCATATGTTTTAGGTGCACAGAGCCAGTCACAAGCCATGTGACCATGAGCAGGCCCCTTCACCTCCTGAAGTCTCACTTTTCTCATCTGTAAAATGAACACATCTAAGGTCCAAACTCTGAAAGGAAACGATCCATTTGGTGCATGTGGATAGACAAGATTCAAGACACACCCTTTGGGGAAAAAAATAGATCTTAAAGGCATTTTCTTTATTTATCCAATCACAAATCAGAGTAAAATTGTGGAAAAAACAAAAACAAAAACACTGGCAACTAGTTATAGATACCTGAGCATTCTACTATGTCACCTGAAAAGCCCAGCAGAGTAAACTTCGCCTGAACTGGACATCTTCAAGCTATGTGACCTCCAACAGGTCACTTCACTAGTCTGGGGCTCAGATCCCACATCCATTTTGTGGTAGGAATGAAAGAGATGCTCTTTGGAGTCTCCAACCAAAGCTGGGCTCTGCATCCTAATAGCCCTCAAGCTCATGGTCCAGCGGTACAGCCTGGCAGTCCAGAAAGAAACCACACCACTTCCTCTACCCCTGGCATGTCCAGAATTCTTCCTAAATCTGACCCAAAACATGAGATGTTGCCTCTGGCCATTTCTCTCACTGATCACCTCATGTCCAGATTTTTCTCTTTACCTGTTTCCTTGGACTCTATTCCCCAGGCCATCCCTCCTTCCCTGGCCACCATGTCCAATATGTGGGTGCCAGTTCTGTTTTGCCCCATGCCTTGGCCCAGTGTCAGGGTCATGACATAAGGGAAGTGAAGCCCTGAATAGCCCAACAGTTATATTAAATCAAGTTAAAGGTATTTTTCAAGCAATGAGAATTGTAATAAAACACCCATCCAAAGAAAGCCAAAAGTGATGTGCTCAATGCATAATTGGTGTTATCATTAAAGGTCAAAAATCAGTCATCAGTGAGGAATGGAACAATCTATGTGGAACTAAATCTCCACCAGCCAATGAGGACCAGGAAAGGTGGCTGGCATGCCATCAGGGAGCAATTTGGCCTATAGAGCTCATTGCCCTGGCAAATGAGAATTAGACTCTAATTATCCCATTGGCAGGTTTTAGAAATTTTTAAAATATACTCTCTACAACTGTCACGGTGTCAAAACAATTATTTGCCTGCTTGAGCAGGTGTCAGGCATTGTAAAGTGTATATGTCCTTGTAAAACTAAATGAGAAACTTTCAGAAATTGGTGTAAGCTGGGGCCCTAATTATAGCATATACAGATACCTAAAGTCAGGAGGTGAAAAGGGAAGAACTCTGATTTTCCTTTTTCTTTTTCTTTTCCCTAAGGCACTGAATTCTAAGCACACTCGTGGTAAAGGTAGAATGTGTCACTTGAACTTCAGGGAGGGATTCCAAGCCATTTTGCCTATCATTCTTGCCTTTGAGCCCTCACTGGTCCTTAAACATATACTACTTTTCTCTGCACAGTCTGTGGATTTCACTTGCATTATCTCCCTTGGTCCTCCACACCAGCCCTGCATGTTCAGCCAGGCAGCATTTTTGCCCCATTTTACAGATGCAGAGCTGAGTGGTATTCCAAGTCTCCTAATTCCAAGACACTCACTGTTTCTCCCACATGCCTCCCTATGTGCCTTCCCTCCTGGTCCAGTAACTAAACCTCTGCTAGAATACATTGATGCTCACACTTCTGTTGCTGTTTCATGGACTCTGAAATTCTTTGATAGATGGATAGGTAGGAAGTAAAAGAGGCAGCCACCAACACGATGCCCCTTGAGCTATTCACAACTAGTAGACATTGAATTAATGGTGAGTGATCAGTTGACTGAAATAATAACACCAGGAAGGGTATTCCCCTCAAATTGAAGGAGTACTCAGCTCAGTGTTGATTCATAGTCTACCTTAGACAAGACATGTGTACAGTCAGGAATGTTACATGAAATAAGGCAATATTTCTTCCCTAGGGAATTTAGCACTTGAATGCTAGACAGGAATGTTCTTACTTTGAAAATATAACAGCAGCTCTTGTGAAGGTACAACATGCTAAAGAATCAAAGGGGAGAAGGAAATAGTCACAGCTTGTTGTCAAGGGACTCTTCATCTTCTCCAACACTATGCACTGAATGTTTTATGCCCATTTTTGACAACCTTCACAACTCTACAAGAACAGAAGTGATCCAGCTGGGTCACCACCTGGGTCATCTTTAGATTCCAAAGGGAAGCAGTGTGGATTAATTGCAGATTAGTGGGTGTAGGTGGTACCTACCAGAGCCTCTTTCCCGGGTGGTACAATTATCCCCAAAATACTGTGCGTATTGACTGTTATGAGCTCCAACTGGCCCCTTGGTTCAGAAAATTGCCCTTGGCTGATGAGAGCCTCCTGGCCTGAGGAGTCATGTCCTTACCTCCAGGGATGGCCCACAGCAGATGACTGATAAGGGCTCAATCAGCTTCTTGGCCTCAGGGTAGGGACCACTCTATGGTGTGGTTTATGCTCCAGAACGCCCTGTTCATCAGGCCAAGGCTGGGTTTCCTGAGATCACAACTTTATTTGCCCTTCCCTTTTCCTGCCTGCCCCACTGCCTCCTCCAGGCTTCTCCTAACAGCACCCCTCCATAAATCCCAGGAATCCAAATCATGGTCTCAGGCTCTGCTTCTTATATCTAAGACAGTTCCCTATTCTTTTGGAGCCCCATTTCCTCACCTGTAAAACCCTGGGAGTAGGTCACAAGCGGTCGTGAGAGCTAGTGAGATGATGTAACTTAATCTCTTTATAAATTCCTGGGCTCAATAAATTGTAGCAAGGATTTTTCCTCTTTAGTTATATTTAAGAGAACTTTCAGTCTCTGGGATCTAGAACAGAGACCCTGGGCAGCATCAGTTGGCCACAGAAACTGAAGAACTGGAAGTAGCCAGAAGTTTGTAAATGCAGGAGGAGCCAGTCCATCCTCAGGGGTATTGAGGACCAGTTAGGACTTGTCGCCAGTTTACCACAACAGGTGGGGGCAGGGAGCTGGTCAAGGACCTGGTGGAGGGGGACAGGTGGCAGGAGCAGCGGGGTGCCATTGGAGGAGTTTCAATTCAGTACATTTATAGGTTAGCTTTGCTGTTCACCTTTTAAGCAGAAGGGCAAATAGATCGCCCACCGGATAAAACAGCTTTCTCTGAAATATTGCTTCCTGATTCCACCGTTTCATCTCCATTGGCTGCGGCTTCCCTCCACCTTCTCCTTTCAGTCTGGCTTCCTACCATCGCTGCGGGGCGAGCCCGAGCTGATGAGGGCACCTGGCTTTTGTGGCAGCTCTTCAAAGCTAGAGGTCAGGTGTGTTTCTAGGATTTAATTAAGCTGGAAATGAAATCCAGCCCTGGAGTGGCTCATCGTCTTTATTATCACATTTCTTACCGCTTGTCAGGCCACAGTGGCTCTATGGGTCTCGAAAAGGAAGAAGCAGGATGCTTCCCAGGCAGGGCTCAGTTAATCTATTTCACACGGCATTTCAGGTACCTTCCTCCATTTTAGCAGGATGGAAAAAAAACCAGCATGTTCGGAGTCTTCTGGGGAAAAGAATTACCTTAAAATGAACAAAAGCAAAATGCATTTTGAAATAACACATTATTTCAAATATATTTCCTTTTATAGTATAATAGAGTATGTGCCCGCCATAAAAATGTATGCGATAAAAACATAAAGAATTAAAAAATCACTTGTAATCTCACCAGCTAGATAGATACAACCACTGTTAATATTATGGTCTCCTTCCTGCCAAGCACTGGTGTGTGTTCCTGGGCTTAACATGTAGGTAGTGAAAGACAGAGAAAGGAGCACTCCTCTCCTTAGGATGGGAAGAATCTGATCCTATAGGGGTTGTGATTCACTGTATAATCCTTTTTTAATATTATTTATGTATATATTCACTAACATTATTTCATATAGGACACTAATTCACTGAGACCAAGAAGGGTTTTTTTCCCCCCTTTTTCAAGCAAACTAGAGCCAGGAAAAAAAGTCAGGGCTTAAAAGAATTTCCATGCTCAGTAATGCTACAGACTATCACATTGCAGTCATGTTTTTCTGTGCCTAATAAAATATTCTATAGTCACTCAGATTAATCAAATGAGATGAGGAGATTTATACACTCCTGTGCACTGAGAAAGGGGCTTAACAGTCTCCCAAAATAATATCATTTGACATCCGGAGCTATTAGACTGCATCGGCAGAGGGTATTCATTCTGTAGCCTGATTTGTGTTCAGCAGGTGGCAGTCCCCTTCACGTCCCCTTAGTGTGGTGAGAGTTGGCAGCTACAGGGCGTTGACCGTTCTCACTCTGGAGATGTGATTGCTTTCACACTGATCACATAGAAACACTTAGCAAATCTCATACTGTTAACTCCATCACACACTAGCAATACTGGCATTTTATGACTGTCATGTGGCATTAGCCAGCTGAAAACTCACTAAGATGCAGAAGCCATGCCGAATTAATAACCTTTAAGGTAGTAATTTAGTCAGTTTTAGTGCAATTAATAAGCACCACTTCAGCCAAAGACAAAAGTCACAAAATCATGGACTACTGAGCAAAGAAGGAAACCAAGAACTTCTCTTCCAGCACCCTCACTTTATGAATAAAGGAAACTGAGGACCAAAGAGGAGGAGGGATTTTTCTTTTCAAGGTCACAGAGCTAGGATTGGAGTAGTGGCTTTCAACCTGCATGTCAGCAGCATCAGATCTTAAATGGAATCCTGCATATATAACTACAATATGCATGAAACATCTAAGAAAGGAACATCATGTGTGAAACAGGGTTGGCATTCAAAGCTTTACTCTTTCTTGTCCATCTCAGCTATGAGATATTCAGAAAGCCCTGAATCTCCATGAAGCAGAAATAAAAACCACCTTCCCTTAACATACTGGCTCCAGGAACATTTCTTGCACCTTCAATATTTTTTATATAAGCAAATAATCTGTGTTAGACTGATAAATGATTTAAATTAGAAAAGTGTGATCTCATAGTCTTCTCATTTGCAAAAGGAAAACATTAATGGTCTCTGCAACAGCAAGTGAATATCCATTAGAAGTTGAACAGAAAATGAAAATGAGTGGAGATTGTAATAGCCTCTCCCAGCATCAGTGCTAGCCATGATCCACTGTAGATGCTATGTAACCACTAGCCCCAGCCCCAGCCCCCCTCCCCACCCCCCTACCGCCCCCACCCCCCCACCCCCCCCACCCCCGCACCAATGGTTCAGGATTGGCCTTAGGCCAATTAGATATGGGTTACCACTGAACTGGCAAATGTCAACAGTTGACTCAGATCCACTGAGTAAGAACAAACATTGACTTTGGCTTGAGGGCAAAGCAAAGTTTACAAATTGGTGGAAGTTTGACAAAAGGAAGTCAAGATGGTAAAAACAAACTGGTGGTTGCCAGGGGAGAGGGTTCTGGGGGGATGGGTGAAATAGATGAAAGGGATTAAGAAGTACCAACTTCTAGTTATAAAATAAATGTCATGGAGATGAAAAGTACAGCATAAGACATTGTATGGTGACAGGTGGTAACTATACTTATCGTGGTGAGCATTACATAATGTATAGAATTGCTGAGTCACTGTGCTATACACCTGAAATTAATACAACATTGTATGTCAACTACACTCAATAATAAAAAATTTTTAAGCAATACAGCAGAGATCAACAATATTCTCCAAAGAAGTTGAAAGCTTCCAGGTTACAATAATTCTAAACAATAGGCCTGCAGTTACAGATAATAATTTGAGAGCAAGGTCACATCAGATTTCTAGAGAGCCAATTCCCTCCCTCCATAAGTAAGGTTGTAACTGTTCTGCAGTTTGGCTAGTCTGAAGAAGTCTTGGAACTTCCTCATTCGGGTCAGTTACACACCATCACTTTTGAGATTATATAATATATAACTAAAGGGTATGACCAAGTGCAATACACTTAGACACAAATATAACTCTATTTATTATGTTCAGTCTTCCCAAGCTAACATAACCCAGTCTAGTGAATGTCTGAACCAAGGACTAGCAAACCAAAATGGGGCTTAGTTACCTTATCCTTAGGAGTCAGACCTAGATGCCATTAAACCAGCTATGAGGTTTTTCTTGTGGTTATAACTCATGGCCAGACTGATTGGTTCAAGGATAGATGCCCTAATTGGTCCAATTAGAGGAATGTTCAGGACTTTTGTTTGACAGTTTAGGTAGAGATATTCTTTCCCAGGGATATTATCAAACAAGCATTAATTGTTTTTTATACTGTCTGCCTTCTGAGAGTCACAAAGGGATTCACCTACCCTATGCCATAGCCTGTGTTAGACAGTGAGCTAAACAGGATCCCTGCTCTCTAGGAAGTCACATCTTACCAAATATTGACAGTAGCAAAGAAGTTAGAGGGGTCTGCAAGTTATTTTTCAATACCTCAAAAGGCCCAAGAGAAAAAAAATCACATCTTTAACCACAATAAGACTGACCTGACTGTGTATGGGGCTCTGATTACTTTTGAATGGGGTAACATTGGTTATTCCAAAGTGACAAATCTGATTGACAGTTAGAAATGGAAAAATGGATGCGAGCACAGCATAATATATAGAGTTGTCAATTCAGTATGTTGTATACCTTCTGGAACTAATATAACATTGTACGTCAACTGTATATATACAGTCATATATATATATTTTTTAAGTATTAAAAAGAAATGGAAAAATAAATTTAAAACTAATTAATTGTGTTTTTATGGCATGAAATCTAATATAGAGAGATTCCGTAAAAAAAGAAGGAAAAGGAGAAAGAGAAAGGGAGGGAGGGAGGAGGAGGGGGGAGGAGAGAGGGAAGAAAAAGATGAAGGAGAAGGAGGAAGAGGAGGAGGAGGGGAAGGAAAGGAAGGAAAGAAGGAAAAGGAACAGAGAAAGAAAGAAAGAAAGAAAGAAAGAAAGAAAGAAAGAAAGAAAGAAAGAAAGAAAGAAAGAAAGAAAGAAAGAAAGAAAGAAAGAAAGAAAGAAA
>NC_058403.1:152375752-152423117 GCF_002201575.2 Neomonachus schauinslandi
AAAGAAAGAAAGAAAGAAAGAAAGAAAGAAAGAAAGAAAGAAAGAAAAAGAAAGAAAAAGAAAGAAAGGAGGGAAGGAGGGAAGGAAAAAGAAAGAAAGAAAGAAAGAAAGAAAAGAAGAAAGACGAAAGAAAGAAAGAAAGAGAAAGAAAGAAAGGGAGAGGGAGGGAGGAAGGAAGGGAGAGGGAGAGGGAGGGAGGAAGGAAGAAAGGGAGGGAGGGAGGGAGGGGATAATTAAATGGGGCAGGGGGTAGATCAACCTATAATTCAATCACATTTACACTTACTAAGGTGTCCTAAACTTCATTTTTCTGAGCTACTTCATTCCCAGCTCTGCTGACTTGCAGGAAAAACCACCTTGAAAACACTCAGAAACAAGATGCTAATAAAGATAAATAAATAGCTTCATTTTCCCTCTACTTCACAACACAGGAACATCATTTGAAATATATATACTGAGCTCTCAGAAGAGGTGCTGCTTTAGCTTCCTAGAGCTGCCATAATAAATTTTCACAAACTGGGTGGCTTAAAACAACAGAAGTTTCTTCTCACACTTCAGGGGGCCCAAAGTCTGAAATCAGGTGTCAGTGGGACTCACTTGCACCAAAGTCTCCTGTGGGGAATCCCCCAGGGTCTCTTCCAGCTTCTGGTGGCTCCTTGAGTTCCTTGGCCTGTGGCAGCATAACTCCAATCTCTGTCTTTGTCCTCATGTGGCCCTCTCTGTGTATCTCTGTATCAAATCTCCCTGTCTTTTCTCTTCTCTTGTAAGAATACTTATAAGGACATAATCATTCTAAATCCAGGATGACTTCATCTGGATGTCCTTAACTCAATTTCATCTTCAAAGACCTTATTTCCAAATAAGGCCACATTCACAAGTACCAGGGTTTAGAATTTGGATATATCTTTTTAAGGGACACTATTCGAGGCACCAAGTTGGTGAACACATACTCCTGATTTTTTGACAACCATATTTCTGACTGTGTGAGGAAATCACCACCCAAACCAACACCAGCCCCTCAAAAGCAGTATAACTGAAACTAAACTCATTCTTATTCTTCCCCAACATGTTTTGCTCCCTGAATCTCTCATTATTAATGCCCCACATTGAATCAAGGGCTATGTTCTGTTTTACACCTGAAATTTCTCTTGCATCCCTTTCCTTCTCCATCCTACAACCACCCTTTCAGGTGTTGGCATCCCTTCCCATGCACCAGCCTTAGTGTTGGCCTCCCTGACTTTGGCTTTACCACCCATTACCCCTAATCCAACGTCCCCACTACTAAGAGAGTGATTTACTAAAATAACCATCTGTTCAAAAGCCAACGATGGCTTTCCCCATTTATCTCTTGTTAAACCTCACAGTTATTGCAAGGATTATTTAAGCTGCTCAGATGCCACCCACTCCAAGAAACATTCTGTAATCTCCCCCATGTAGAAGTTTTCTCTTCTCTGAATTCCCATAGCTGCTCCTCTCCACTTCATCTTATTTTAGTAATTGGGAGTTTGGGCCAGCAATCTACAGTTATTTCCATCAGGGACACACCTTTGCAACCCTAGTCATGGCCACAGATTGAGTCATTTATTGGCCACCTCTTGGATGTCTCTTCATCCCTGCTACTCTAAGAACTCAGGCTTACTCTTCGGTTGGGCCCTGATGTAATTTTACCTCCTCCATCCCACCATACTTGATTGGACATGGAAAAGTTTGGGACAATCAGACATTCTTCCTTGGATTGAAAATTGAGGCTGAGAAATCTTTCAGGAATTACTTATTTCAACAGAAGAGGAATTTATTTCCACTCACATTCACACTGGTGTGGTCAGTGGACCTGTCTGTTACTGGTCCACCACAAAATGAGTATAGAAATTGAGAGTATGCATTTAAAAACTTTTATCAAAATTTGACAGAGTCCTTTTTTATCTGTTCACTTTAATAATTTAAAATGTAAGAATTATATTTTGTATTTATTTTTATTTTCTAAGAATTTATTCTTAATAACATTTTGAAGTTCACTCACAAAAAGTTACAAAAAAGCACAGTGTTTCTATGTACCTCTTGCTCCACTTCCCCCAACGATAATATCTTACTTAACCATCACACATTGGTCCAAACCAGGAAATTGACTCTATTATTTCATTTGAATTATGTTCTACAAAAGTATCCATGTATGACACATTAGAATTTTCTTAAAAAAAAAAAAACTGGTTATTCACCACAGATCATTTGGAGAGAGCTAGTTTACATAATCTTATTACAAAAATAATTAAAGTAGCAACAGAAAATGATAAAAGAGTGGAAATGCCACAGGCTTGGGACCAGCCAACTTGATCAAGCCCTGCCTACCCCCAGTGGAGCTGTGGAAAAATTCCATACCTAGAAATGGGGTTAATAATTATTAACTGGAATACGGAGATAACAGTTATTCTGTATCACAGAACTATAAGGATCAGAGGCATTTTGAAAATATTTTCAAACACAAGCCAGTATTGTTTCTTATTTTACAAGCTCTAGATAATTTTCAAGCCCCTTCCACATGCATTATAAACCTCTTTCATTTTAACAAGGGTGGTTTTCCCAGTTTTACCCATGAAGCTTAGGAATGTTGGAGAAGCCTACACAGAGTCAAATAGCCAGGATAAGAGTCGAGGTAGGAGCTCAGGCCCTCTTTCCAGAACAAGCTACTCTTCACTCCCCACCTGATGCTATCTCAAATCTTCAGTAATCCAATAATCAAAGGGAAGAAAAAGATAATTTGTGCAGGTTTTACAGGTTACATTGCTAACTTAAAGAACTAGCTTAAAAAAATACTCAGTGTTTTATGATAGTTGGCCTTTGTCACATATGCTTTCTTTTCATTTATATGTAATTCTGTCCTTTCTTCCCCTTCCCCGAAAGTGGCACCATAGAGGTTGCTAAGCAATTGTCCCTGACAAGGTCTCAGCACCTGTCAATAAAATGGAATATTCTCCCATTCTCTCTTCCATTTTAGTGCTGAGGAGAGTGTCAATCAAAGAACATCAGTAAATGCTGGCTTTTGAGAGAAGGCAGAGAGACCCTGACAGGCAGGGAATAAAAGATGACTATTTTTAAACTAACAAGTCCTTTCTTAAAGTAAGGCAGTTGAGTAAGAGAGAGAGAAGTTTCACTATTCCACTTTTCTGGGAGGTGAAAGGGCTTCTTCAGGTCAAGCCACCATCTTGATTTGAGAAGGATGTCTTGTTTGTCCAGAGAGCAATTTTCAAAAAAGCATCACCACTCTTTATAAATCAAAGAGAAAAAAAACACTCAAAAATGAGTATCTGAAAATAACATTTTTCACAAAGACTCAGAGATTTAGAAGATTCTCAAGAGTTTAGCCATAATATTTAACTAAAGAAGACCTTCAGAGAATAGAGAATTGACATGCAGTATTGAGTGCAATTAAATGGTATCAAATTTATCAATCTATATTTATATACTCAATAAATACAATCCAAGTCACTGGGTTTACACCTCCACAACAGCTGCCATCTTTGTACACAGCACTGCACTATACAAAGACAAATACACAGAGATAAAGATAAGGGGGCATTTGCTCTCCTACAATACATACTACTTTGACACAGAATTAATACTGCACATAAATGTGTGGGGTGGAGCATCCAGTCAAGCCAGAGAAAATTTGTCTTATAGTCAAGATTGAAATAATCAATCAAACCACTATACTACCCACCACCTCCCTAAAAAGGAACCTTCAAATTGTCTTACCCAAAACTGACTTAGGGTCAGAACATACAGCTCTGTTACTTTAGAATGTGCCAACTTGCTCCTAAGCCCATACCTGAATCATTTTTCTGAACAGACTCATTAACCTTTGCTCAAACATATGCATATGTTCCTAGCAGGTGGCAGCATTCTTTAATCCCCGGTAATATCAAGATAATTCTAGCACAAACACAGAAATGTCAGTGTTGCTAACCTTTTTAATTACACAGCCATATTATCTTCATGTGACATAGGAAATGACACACTGCAAAGTTCTACTTCAAATATCCTGTGCTGAAAGCAAATGCATATGAGGAAGATAATATGGTGAATTCAACACAAAAGCCCTTGATGGTAAAATGTTAAGATAACTGACTTGGTGAGTCCATGAGAATGAAGTTGATAGGAAAGAGCCAACCCAGTGACAGGTGTTGAACTCTCCACCAAAGTAGTGCAAAAGAGCATCTTATTTCCCACACTATACCAAACCAGAAAGTATGACACCAGCCACTGGGAATAAAAAGCATGGAACACATTTTTATAATCTTTCCCTTAAAGAATTAGTAGGAGACCTGCTGGCTTACATATTTTTCTTAGTAAGGAATAATGCATTCTCAATAATATTTATGTTTGGTTATTAGTTTTTAATCTTCCTAGAATTAAGCACCCCAAAAGTGCTTAATCCCTCAAAGCCTACTTCCTTTCCAGCCCACTCTCAGCCTCCTGATGCAGACAGAAATTCAAATAGTATCCATAATCTTAGGTCCTAGGTTTAGATGGCAACTTGGCACAGGTACTTAAATTGGGGCCCTGAGGCTGCCTGGTTTGATTTCCAGTCCCAACCCATCACTTCCATGTCAGGGAACTGTAGTCATGCTTGTTCCCTCCACAGAAATGTAATCAGTGTGGTGCAGTAGAAGGAGTCATTGATCCAAGTCTGGGCTCTACACCTTCATTGAGCCTCAGATGTCTCCTCTGTAAGATGGGGCTAACAGTGCCCACGTACTAGAGTTGTTTAAAAAAACTAAATAAAATGCCTGGCCCAATATTTGCCACATAATAGTTATTTAACAAATGGTGGTCTGCTTCCCTCCATTTGAATGTAAGGCAGATAATAAATCATCTGCCCACCCTATTTTAAAACTAAATCAGAATTCTAGTATAAATACTTCTTCTGTAAATCTTACAAAAGAATTAAATTGCACAAATTCCATTTTCAGTGCAATCAGGGCACATATAATCTGTAGACTCAAAATTTTTTTAAAAGATTTTATTTATTTGACAGAGAGAGTGAGAACACAAGTAGGGGAAGCAGCAGGCAAATGGAGAAGTAGGCTCCCCGCCAAGCATGGAGCCCAATGCGAGGCTCTATCCCAGGACTCCAGGATCATGACCCGAGCCGAAGGCACCCACTTAATGACTGAGCCACCCAGGCGACCCTCCAAAATTTTTGAAAGGGTTTCCAAAAGCACTCAAGACCAGGCAGAGGCTGCCCAAGAAGTAACAAGAAGAAGCATGAGGGGAAGTACAAAGGCCCAGCTGGCAGATCTCAGGAATTGCC
This sequence comes from Neomonachus schauinslandi, assembly GCF_002201575.2. Taxonomy (NCBI): domain Eukaryota; kingdom Metazoa; phylum Chordata; class Mammalia; order Carnivora; family Phocidae; genus Neomonachus; species Neomonachus schauinslandi. The sequence continues at coordinate 152,381,061 of NC_058403.1, forward strand.
AATAAAATGTACTTTTCCTGAAGATGAAGAGCTCATCCTACAATAAACTATTTCTCTTGTTTGTCACAATGAGTGCAAGAACTTGGGTAAACAAGACTGTAGGGAAAAGGCCTCTAGGACTCAATTTGATTTGGAAAGACAAAGGAAATGAGGCTACATGCAAAAAAAAAAAAATGTAAAGCAGAGATGAGCTATAATTTCAAGAAGCAGTCTGTCTCTGTGCCAGTAAAAACAAGAAAGCCTTTTGAGTGTAAATTCTGGAAGACTAGTCTGGACATCCTGGCCCCCCTCCCACCCTCACCAAAGAACAGCCAATAAGGAGCTCACCCAGGAGAATAAAAGTGATTAAAATATAAATAATAAAAAGATATAAGAAAATATTGATACAAATTTAATATAAGAAAAACAGAAATCCTTACCAGAAAAATCGTGCCAGGGAGCAAATTGAAATTGAGACCAAGCATTTTGCCAGGATTTATTTTTCAATATTAATAAAATAAATACTTCCCTGAATGAGGACCACAATGCAGAAATGCAGACATTCAAGGAAAAGATGGCAAAGCAACAGAAATATTACTGTTCCTAGGAGTTCTTATTAAGGACATTAATAAGATACAAACCATGAACTAGAAGTAGAGGCACATTTAGCAATACAAACAAAGCACTTCCGTAATTTTATTGACTAATAGCAGGTGATAGAGAAAAGAAGAGGAAGTTTTAGGAAACAAGATCATATCAATTTATTTTTAGCTCATATTTGGGAACTGATAAATGCCTAAAAATGTAGAAGGCCACAGAATGTTACAATTATGGAAGTAACCACCAAAACAAAAATTCAAACCTTAATAAATTACAGAACTATGAACAAACAAAAAGAAAACAGAGCCAACCACATACTTTTATAAAAACAGAAAAGCAAAAATAAACCATAAAATACAATTCAAACCAAAAGTATCTGCTAACATCAAAAAATGTAAATGTGTTTAACTTACATATTAAAAGAAAAAGATTTTCAGATTGCCTCACAAGGCAAAGTCAAATTCTGTGCCCAAATCAAAGAGACACACCTTTAAAAAGTGATTCAAAGAAATAGAAAGACTGAACAGAGTAATTGCTAAGACATAAACAAAACAGGGATCACAATATTAATACTAAACAAGTTAGAATTAAGGCTCCAAAGCACTAAATGAAACAAAGACAGGCACTTGGTAATACTAAATTTCCTGTTCAAACTGAAGGGTTTCAATTTATGAACATCTATGCACCAGGTAACTTAGCGGAAATATTCATAAAGCAGAAATCTTGTAAGCTCTGATGAGAAAATAGAGATGCCTTAGTGGTAGGATGTAAAGCCATTTTTCTTAGTCCTTGACAGCAGTCATTAGACAAAACAAACAAACAAGAGAACAAGAGCAAGGATATAGAGCTAAATAACAAAGCTGATGAAGTGGAAATGGTCCTGGTCATGATTGATATATATCAAATTTATTACCCTGAAATAAAGAATGAATTTTTTTTCAGTTCCCATGAAATAGTCATAAAAATTGACTGTGTATTAGGCCACAAATAAAACCTCAATAGATTCCAAAAATAAAAAGAGAACAGATAGCTTTTTCCCATCACAGTGGAATTAAACTAGAATCTAATTACAAAAGAAGAAGACAAAATGGCCATTTCACCCCTAAATATTGTTTTTTTCTTAAACAGTTATGGAGTCAAAGAGAACTAAATGGAAGTGACAAAATTTCTAGAATGTATGGATGAGGAAAACTACAGTCATCAGAACTTAAAAAAAAATCAACTAAAACAATTTCAGAGAATAAATTAATAAGCTTAGCCACCTACTCAACTAAAAGTAGAATAAAATAATTAATTATATATTCTATTTTAAAATTATAGTAAGATAAACCAAAGGAAAAGTAATAAATAACAGAAATCAATGAATTAAAAACTAAGAAAAATTTTTAACCAATAAAGTAAAAATCATTCTTTGGTGGGGAAGGGAGGATGGTAAAAATATATAAATCATTCTCTATCTTACATTTTTAAAGGAGGTATAAATATTGAAAGGAAAAATAACAAGATGCATGAAAATTAAAGAATCACAGAGATTGCTTTGTTAAATTCCATACAAACAAACTTGAAAATTTAAATAAAATAATATTCTAGGGAAATAGAATTTACCAAAACCTACCCCAGAAAAAAATCAAAAATTTAAAATATTGATTTCCGAAAAGGAAATAGAAAAGTTAAACTCACTATATGGGCAAAAATCCAGAAGTTTAATACACATGCTCTATTAAGAAATTTATATGGAGACAGACATTGTTGTGCATTACTAGTGGGACTATAACACTTGTGTTGAACAATGTTAAAATATCTTTCAAAAATATATTCCTATTTTTCTTCTCAAAATTTATCTCACAGATATACCTACTCAATGTTTGAATTGGTATATGTGTAAGGTTAATAGTATAGGCTTAGAGACAACAAATGCCTTTCAATAGAGATTGGTTAAGTACATGACAGCTCATGCTAACAATGGAATATCCTATAATAGTGAAAAAAATGGAAAGTTCTCTATGTACTAATATGGAAACATTACTGAGATATGTTATTAAATGAAAAAATAAGATGAAAAGCAGTATACGTAGTACAAATCTACATGTAAAAAAGGCAAGGCTTGTTTTTATTTTCCTGCATATGAACAAGAAAATTCCTGAAGAAAACAGGAGAAGCTAATAACAATAATAACAGTAATAAAAGATGAGGAACTAGAAAGAGAAATTGGGAAGTAAATTCCACTGTTTGTCTTCTTTTTTTTTTTAAGATTTATCTATTTATTTGAGAGAGAGTGCCCACAAGCAGGCACACGTACACAGAACGGCCAAAGGGGGCAGAGGGAGAGAGAGAGAGAATCCCCAGTAGACTCCCAGCACAGCGCAGAGCCCAGTGTGGGGCTCTATCTCAGAACACTGAGCCAAAACCAAGAGTCAGACACTCAACTGACTGAGCCACCCAGGTGTCCCTGTATTTATTATTTTTAACAAACAAAAAATGTTTTAAATGAAGAAATCAATTTGGATCATAAACAAATAAACTTGGGTCATCTAATAAAACTGGATTGTATAATTACAGCCCCAGATCTTTATAACAAATCACTCCAATAAAATGTTTTCTCAATATTGTATAAATCTGGGTTTTTTTATAGCACCAAATCATAGACCAAAATTTGTTCTAAAACAAAGAGCAATTTTTCCACCAACTTACTGAACTAAATCATATTTGAAACTGTTATATAGGCATTCACACATTTGCATACTTTTCTCAAAGGTAATTTTTTTCAAAAATCATAGAAATTTGAGATTTAGTACTTTAACCTTGATATATCTTCATTAAAACTTTTCATTTTTGAAAGTGTTCATCACTAACACTTGTTTATATCTTTAAACTCCATTTTGAGTTGTCTGACAAAAGTTCTCTGCAAAAGAAATCTGAAATTGTGCAGAATACTTGCCAAGTTAAGACCGTGAAACTATGGAAATCTCTAGATTTGGAATCAGAAACTATGGGCTTGAATCTCAAAGCTCAATATAAATTCTTAACTTTCCTTTAGGAGCCAACAACAGAAGTGAACTGAGCTATTGCAGTTTCCCCAGAGTCCTTATTGCCCCTCCCTCCAGTCAAATCTCATCTCTCAAGAGCTATTGTCTCCAAGACCTAGAGAACAAGAGGTCTGCTGTCCATTGGCCTGCTTACCTAAAGCAAGATGTCTCAGCCTTGTCACTGACAATATTTTGAGTCTGATCATTCTTTGCTATGGGGACTGGCCTGTGCATTGTGCAATGGTTAGCAGAATCCCTGGCTTCTGCTCCTTAGATGCCAGTAGCACTCACTCCAGTTGTAACAATAAAAAATGTCACCAGATATCATCAAATGACCCCTAGTGTAATAAAAGAGTGAGATTCTCATGAGTAAAGATCTTTCCCCAAACCTCTCACTAACACAGATGAAGAACTAGAAGCAAATTCTATCTCTGCCACTTACTGGCTAAATGACCTTGGATGAGTTATTTAATCTCTCTGAACCTCAGTTTCCTCAATAGTAAAATACTTGTAGCAATGTCTGCTCCCAGGAATAAGAATTAAATGATCTATTTCATGCCAACACCTAGAAAGTACCTGTCTCTAAATAATCTATCGATACATATAGCTACATCTACCTTTGCAGCTTATTCTTTTTTCTTTATCTTAACACCATCTGAAAAGTGAGCCTATAGTACAGCTCTCCCCACTCTAAGGAATTGCTGTTTGAACAACTGAGCTACTTAAACTGCATAATGGGCATTTTATTTTCATTCTATTTGTTTAACTGTACAAATATATGTGGTTAACATTAAATCACTAGAGAGTAGTGACATATGCAGCTTTGTTGAGGATCACCCTAAACTTCTGCTCACTTTAAAGAGCAGAATGCCAAAATTTGAAAAGAGATGAAAACACAAAATGCAGCAGCTTTAATGAGAAGGAACTTGGAGACAATATAACCAAACCAAAGTAACTTGCTGCCCTAGTTCACTCCTCCTCACCCCTTCCCCCACATTTTAAAAAAGCAAATCAAAGACCCAAACAAAATCACCCCCACTGAAAGATGAGAAATCATTAGAAATGAAATAGCATGGACCATTGCTTAATATTCCAATAAAAATTAGAAGAGCTTTAAGGGCAAAAAGCAGGTATAATACAATTCAGAAAAAGAATTACTTTAGAAAACCTTTCAGACACATTGCTCTTTATTTTCAAATAAAGAGAACAAAAATTCCTCAAATAAAAAAATTTGAAGAGATGAAAGGAAATATAAGACAACAGAAAGAGATAGAGAGCTGTCAGTTCTCAGGAAAGAAAGAGATAATGGCTTAGCACTTGATAGAATGGAACATTCATGATCCTTCCAGTAAGGTAGTTTTACTTTGACTCTCCACACTACCATCTACTAGTTGTGTGAACCTGAGCAAAGTGAAATCCCTCTCTGACCTGTTTCCTCAGCTATAAAATCAAGATAAAATCTACTTCCACATGGGGCGGAGCAAGATGGCGGAGGAGTAGGAGACCCGGATTTCGTCTCCTCCCAGGAATACAGCTGGATAGGGATCACACCATTCTGAACACCTACAAACTCAACAGGAGATCGAAGAAAAGAATAGCAACAACTCTCTCATCAGAAAAGCGACCACTTTCTGGAAGGTAGGACGTGCGGAGAAGTGAATCCGAGGCGATATTCAGGAGGATAGACAGTGGGGGAGGGGCCTCCGTCAGCCGCTTCTGGCAAGTGATAGAGCCGCGGAGCACAAAATCGGAACTTTTAAAAGTCTGCTCCGCTGAGGAACGTCACCCTGGTGGCTAAGCAGGGGGTGGAACCGTCTGGTACAGTGTGGTCTCAGGACCCTTGGGGTCACAGAAAGACCAGGGTGCCTGAGTGTGGCAGAGCTCCCAGGTATCGGAGCAGGGAAGCCGGCTGCAGAGGCGGAGCCCAGGCGCGGGCTCTCAGCTCGGGGTTGCCATAAATTGTGATCCGTGGCACAGTCGGGCCACTGCTCCTCCAGCAGGGACCCAACAAGCAGCAGATCTGGGGAGACTCACCTTCCTCCCCTGGGAGGAGCCGCGTGGGAGTGCACCGCAGGGATCTGCTGGGTTTGGAGACTCCACCCAGGGTCGGGTGCCAGAGATAGAAACGCGTGGTCACAGGCCGGGTGAGCACGGAGTGCGGCCGGAGACCGGGGAGAAGGGAGTGACTGACGGCTTTTCTCTGGGGGCTCACTGAGGAGAGGGACCCCGAGTTCTTGGCTCTTCCGGGGCAGAGATTGGGAGGCCGCCATTTTCACTCTCTGCCTCCAAAGCTGTACGGAAAGCTCGCAGGGAACAAAAGCTCCGGAGAGGAAACCCGAGCAGATTACTTAGCCGGGAGGGGGCAAGGGCGGGGCAATTCCGCCTCCGGCAAAGACATTTGGAAACCACGGCAACGGGCCCCTCCCCAGAAGATCAGCGAGAACAGCCAGCCAAGACCAAGTTTACCGATCAATGAGAACAGCAGAACTCCAGCGCTAGGGGAATACTGCACATAGAATTCATGGCTTTTTTACCATGATTCTTTAGTCTTTCAAAGTTAATTTTTTTTTAACTGTTTTTTTTCTTTTTTTTTTTTTTGAATTTTTCTTTTTCCCTTTTTCAACCAACATCTTATCAATCCCTTTTTAAAAAAAACATTTTTATTTTTCATTTTTAGAGTCATATTCTATCCCTTCATAGTAGTTACCCATATTTTTGGCATATATATATATATAAGTTGTTCTCTCTTTAAACTTTTGAGATAGTTTCTTCTAACAGATTAAAATATACCCTGAATCTCTAGTATATGGTTTTTTCTACTCCCCTGCCTGATCACATTCTCTCCCTTTTTTTTTCTTTTTCTTTTTTTAAATCCTCTTCTTTCTTTTTTCAGACAACTTCTTATCAATTCCTTTTATAAAATTTTTTATACTTTCCATCTTTACAGTCATATTCCATCCCTTCATCATATCAACCCTTATTTTGGTACATATATAAGTTTTTCTTTCTTTAAAATTTTGGGAGGCACTTTCTTCCAAAAAACCAAAATACACCCCAAATCTAGTGTGTGGCACTGATCTGTATACCAGCCTGATCATATTTGATCACATTCTGGGTTTTTTTGTTGTTGTTGTTTTGTTTTGTTTGTTTTTGTTTGTTTTTATCTTTATCTTTTTCTTTTTCTTTTTTTTCTTTTTCTTTTTTCTCTTTCCCTTTCTTTTTCCACTGCTTCAGGTCTTTTCTGATTTGTTTAGAGTATATTTTCTGGGGACGTTGTTACTCTGCTAGCATTTTGTTCTCTCATTAATCTATTCTCCTCTGCACAAAATGACAAGACGGAAAAAATCACCTCAACAAAAAGAACAAGAGGTAGTACCAACTGCCAGGGACCTACTCAATACGGACATTATTACGATGTCAGATCTAGAGTTCAGAATCATCACTTTAAAGATACTAGCTGGGCTTGAAAAAAGCATGGAAGTTATTAGAGAAACCCTTTCTGGAGAAGTAAAAGAACTAAAATCTAACCAAGTAGAAATCAAAAAGGCTATGAATGAGGTGCAATCAAAAATGGGGCCCCTAACTGCTAGGATAAATGAGGCAGAAGAGAGAATCAGTAATATAGAAGACCAAATGATGGAAAATAAAGAAGTTGAGAAAAAGAGAGATAAACCACTACTGGATCACGAGGGCAGAATTCGAGAGATAAGTGATACCATAAGACGAAACAATATTAGAATAATTGGGATCCCAGAAGAAGAAGAAAGAGAGAGAGGGGCAGAAGGTATAATGGAGCAAATTATAGCAGAGAACTTCCCTAATTTGGGGAAGGAAACAGGCATCAAAATCCAGGAAGCACAGAGAACCCCTCTCAATATCAACAAAAATAGGTCAACACCCCGACATCTAATAGTAAAACTTACGAGTCTCATAGACAAAGAGAAAATCCTGAAAGCAGCTCGGGAGAAGAGATATGTAACCTACAATGGTAGAAATATTAGATTGGCAACAGACCTATGCACAGAGACCTGGCAGGCCAGAAAGGACTGGCAGAATATATTCAGAGCACTAAATGAGAAAAATATGCAGCCAAGAACACTATATCCAGCTAGGCTGTCATTGAAAATAGAAGGAGAGATAAAAAGCTTCCAGGACAAACAAAAACTAAAGGAATTTGCAAACACAAAGCCAGCCCTACAAGAAATCTCGAAAGGGGTCCTCTAAGCAAAGAGAGAGCCTAAAAGCAACATAGACCAGAAAGGAACAGAGACAATATACGGTAACAGTCACCTTACAGGCAATACAATGGCACTAAATTCCTATCTTTCAATAGTTACCCTGAATGTAAATGGGCTCAATGCCCCAATCAAAAGACACAGGCTATCAGACTGGATTAAAAAACAAGACCCATCGATATGCTGTCTGCAAGAGACTCATTTTAGACCCAAAGACACCCCCACATTGAAAGTGAGGGGGTGGAAGACCATTGACCATGCTAATGGACACCAAAAGAAAGCTGGGGTGGCAATCCTTATGTCAGACAAATTAGATTTTAAACAAAAGACTGTAGTAAGAGATGAGGAAGGACACTATATCCTACTTAAAGGGTTTATCCAACAAGAAGATCTAACAATTGTAAATATCTATGCCCCTAACGTGGGAGCAGCCAATTATATAAGGCAATTAATAACAAAAGCAAAGAAACACATCGACAACAATATAATAATAGTGGGGGACTTTAACACCCCCCCTCACTGAAATGGACAGATCGTCTAAGCAAAAGATCAACAAGGAAATAAAGACTTTAAATGACACACTGGACCAAATGGACTTCACAGACATATTCAGAACATTCCATCCCAAAGCAATGGAATACACATTCTTCTCTAGTGTCCATGGAACATTCTCCAGAATAGATCACATCCTAGGTCATAAATCAGGTCTCAACCGGTACCAAAAGATTGGGATCATTCCCTGCCTATTTTCAGACCACAATGCTTTAAAACTAGCAATCACAAGAGGAAAGTTGGAAAGAACTCAAATACATGGAGGCTAAAGAGAATCCTACTAAAGAATGAATGGGACAACCAGGAAATTAAAGAAGAATTTAAAAAATACATGAAAACCAATGAAAATGAAAACACAACTATTCAAAATCTTTGGGATGCAGCAGAGGCAGTCCTAAGATGAAAGTATATAGCAATACAAGCCTTTCTCAAGAAACAAGAAAGGTCTCAAGTACACAACCTAACCCTACACCTAATGGAGCTGGAGAAAGAACAGCAAATAAAGCCTAAACCCAGCAGGAGAAGAGAAATAATAAAGATCAGAGCAGAAATCAATGAAATAGAAACTAAAAGAACAGTAGAACAGAGCAACGAAACTAGAAGCTGGTTCTTTGAAAGAATTAACAAGATTGATTAAACCCCTGGCCAGACTTATCAAAAAGAAAAGAGAAATGACCCAAATCAACAAAATCATGAATGAAAGAGGAGAGATCACAACCAACACCAAAGAAATACAAACAATTATAAGAACATATTATGAGCAACTGTATGCCAGCAAATTCAATAACCTGGAAGAAATGGAGGCATTCCTAGAGATGTATCAACTACCAAAACTGAACCAGGAAGAAATAGACAACCTGAACAGACCTATAACCACTAAGGAAATTGAAGCAGTCATCAAAAATCTCCCAAAAAACAAAAGCCCAGGGCCAGATGGCTTCCCAGGGGAATTCTACCAAACATTTCAAGAAGAATTAATACCTATTCTTCTGAAACTGTTCCAAAAAATAGAAATGGAAGGAAAACTTCCAAACTCATTTTCTGAGGCCAGCATTACCTTGATCCCAAAACCAGACAAAGACCCCATCAAAAAGGAGAATTACAGACCAATATCCCTGATGAACATGGATGCAAAAATTCTCACCAAAATACTAGCCAACAGGATCCAACAGTACATTAAAAGGATTATTCACCATGACCAAGTGGGATTTATCCCTGTGCTGCAAGGTTGGTTCAACATCCGCAAATCGATCAACGTGATACAATACATTAACAAAAGAAAGAACAAGAATCATATGATCCTCTCAATAGATGCAGAAAAAGCTTTTGACAAAGTACAGCATCCTTTCTTGATCAAAACTCTTCAGAGTATAGGCATAGAGGGTACATACCTCAATATCATAAAAGCCATCTATGAAAAACCTACAGCGAATATCATTCTCAATGGGGAAAAACTGAGAGCTTTCCCCCTAAGGTCAGGAACGCGGCAGGGATGTCCACTATCACCACTGCTATTCAACATAGTATTGGAAGTCCTAGCCACAGCAATCAGACAACAAAAAGAAATCAAAGGCATCCAAATCGGCAAAGAAAAAGTCAAACTCTCACTCTTTGCAGATGATGTGATACTTTATGTGGAAAACCCCAAAGACTCCACCCCAAAACTGCTAGAACTCATACAGGAATTCAGTCAAGTGGCAGGATATAAAATCAATGCACAGAAATCAGTGGCATTCCTATACACCAACAATAAGACAGAAGAAAGAGAAATTAAGGAGTCGATCCCATTTACAATTGCACCCAAAACCATAAGATACCTAGGAATAAATCTAACCAAAGAGACAAAGGATCTGTACTCAGAAAACTATAAAATACTCATGAAAGAAATTGAGGAAGACACAAAGAAATGGAAAAACGTTCCATGCTCATGGATTGGAAGAACAAATATTGTGAAGATGTCAATGCTACCTAGAAAAATCTACACATTCAATGCAATCCCCATCAAAATACCATCCACTTTTTTCAAAGAAATGGAACAAATAATCCTAAAATTTGTATGGAACCAGAAAAGACCCCGAATAGCCAGAGGAATGTTGAAAAAGAAAAGCAAAGCCGGCGGCATCACAATTCCAGACTTCCAGCTCTATTACAAAGCTGTCTTCATCAAGACAGCATGGTACTGGCACAAAAACAGACACATAGATCAATGGATCAGAACAGAGAGCCCAGAAATGGACCCTCAACTCTATGGTCAACTCATCTTTGACAAAGCAGGAGAGAATGTCCCATGGAAAAAAGACAGTCTCTTCAACAAATGGTGTTGGGAAAATTGGATAGCCACATGCAGAAGAATGAAACTGGACCATTTCCTTACACCACACACAAAAATAGACTCCTAATGGATGAAAGACCTCAATGTGAGACAGGAGTCCATCAAAATCCTAAAGGAGAACACAGGCAGCAACCTCTTTGACCTCAGCCGCAGCAACTTCTTCCTAGAAACATCGCCAAAGGCAAGGGAAGCAAGGGCAAAAATGAACTATTGGGACTTCATCAACATAAAAAGCTTTTGCAAAGCAAAGGAAACAGTCAACAAAACCAAAAGACAACCGACAGAATGGGAGAAGATATTTGCAAATGACATATCAGATAAAGGGCTAGGATCCAAAATCTATAAAGAACTCCTCAAACTCAACACCCAAAGAACAAAGAATCCAATCAAGAAATGGGCAGAAGACATGAACAGACATTTTTCCAAAGAAGACATCCAAATGGCCAACAGACACATGAAAAAGTGCTCAATATCGCTCGGCATCAGGGAAATCCAAATCAAAACCTCAATGAGATACCACCTCACACCAGTCAGAATGGCTAAAATTAACAAGTCAGGAAACGACAGATATTGGCAGGGATGCGGAGAAAGGGGAACCCTCCTACACTGTTGGTGGGAATGCAAGCTGGTGCAGCCACTCTGGAAAACTGTATGGAGGTTCCTCAAAAAGTTGAAAATAGAGCTACCATATGATCCAGCAATTGCACTACTGGGTATTTACCTCAAAGATACAAAAGTAGGGATCCGAAAGGGTACGTGCACCCCGGTGTTTATAGCAGCAATGTCCACAATAGCCAAACTGTGGAAAGAGCCAAGATGTCCATCGACAGATGAATGGATAAAGAAGATGTGGTATATATATACAATGGAATATTATGCAGCCATCAAAAGGAATGAGATCTTGCCATTTGCAACGACGTGGATGGAACTGGAGGGTATTACGTTGAGCGAAATAAGTCAAACAGAGAAAGACATGTATCATATGATCTCAGTGATATGAGGAATTCTTAATCTCAGGAAACAAACTGAGGGTTGCTGGAGTGGGGGGTGGGGTGGGAGGGATGGGGTGACTGGGTGATAGACATTGGGGAGGGTATGTGCTCTTGTAAGCGCTGAATTGTGCAAGACTGTTGAATCTCAGATCTGTACCTCTGAAATAAATAATGCAATATATATTAAGAGAAAAAAAAGAAGAAGGTAGCAGGAGGGGAAGAATGAAACGGGGGGAATCGGAGGGGTGGACGAACCATGAGAGACGATGGACTCTGAAAAACAAACTGAGGGTTCTAGAGGGGAGGGGGGTGGGAGGATGGGTTTTCCTGGTGGTGGGTATTGAGGAGGGCATATTCTGCATGGAGCACTGGGTGTTATGCACAAACAATGAATCATGGAACACTACATCTAAAACTAATGATGTAATGTATGGGGATTAACATAAGAATAAAAAAAAATCTACTTCCACTAGGTTATGATAAAAATTAAACAAAATAACCTAGCCTAGTAATAGGCTCACAGGGCACAGTCAATAAATGTCTCTCCTTATACTCATCTGTTCCCTATTTGTGCCTTCCCTTGTGTGTCCCTCTCTATCTGTCTTCAGACTCTCTCTTAATTTTTCTTCTTTGTTGTTAAAGAAATATATACCTGACTCTTATTCATCTGTGATAATAAGAATGTGAATAAGAAAAACTAAAATCTACAAATTACTCAAAGGACTCCCTAAACCATTAATTTCAATCAACTTTCCCAACCAGAATTTTTCCACAGTCCATAATAGAATCTATACTAACGTACCAAATTCAGATATTCTACAAAGCCAATAGGAGAAAAGAGCAAAAAAAGTATATAATATACAAATGTGAGCCCATACATTTGGCTAATGGGGAAAAATCCCCTTTATTCTAAAATAATTGCATACACATGATCTATTTGTACCAGCTCAATCAAAGCACTAATGATATAATGGGATGAGTAAAGCAAGGAGATAGAAAATGTCCTGATAACATTGCTCTGGAAAATAGACTGTTGACTTCATTCCTTGGGTCATTGTCTCTTTGTTATGCTCTAGACCAATGCTATCTTGAAATATAGGAAATTCTGCTTATTCTGCAATGAAGGAAATGTTCTATATCTGTGTTGTCCATTATGGTGACCCAATAACCATGTGTGGTTACTGAGCACCAGAAACATTACTAGTATAACTAAGGAACTAGATTTTTTAAATTTTGATTAATTCAGATATAAATGTAAATAGCCTCATGTGGCTAGTAGCTACCATATTGAACAGTGCAGATATGGGCTAATTAAGTCACATAATTTGGTAAATGGAAATAATTACATTTAGACTCATTTTCTCCATCTTAACAAGTTTCTTCTCATTAATGGTGATCATGTCTCTTTCTGGATAGTGACCAAGTCATGATAGTAGAAGATCTCAGTTTCCATTGCTCTCTCTGCTCCTGCTCATACTACCACAGGGGGATAAATAACACTGAAATGGCCAAAGATGGAGTTATTATCAATGAGCAAATCTAGACTATTGACTGGGTAACTTGCCCAATAAACTTAAATATCTCTCCATGCTTTGCACTATATGATAGAAGATATTCTCAAACACATTCTCTCCACAGCCTCAACAGGGTGTGTCCTAAGGCTGTTTCCCATACTGTTCCTCAACATAGGTTCATGACTCTCCCCAGAGTACCAATCTTGAGGGAGGCATTATTATTCCATCCAAGTTCACAGCTTTTTGGGTATGCAAAAAAATATTTGGATTTCAAAAGAGGGAATTAAATGCAATCCTAAATCTTTAATATTGCTTTTTCTCAGCTATGATTTTAATAACTATTGGACAGCTGTAAATTCTAGTATGTTCTCCTGGAAAGTTCTTGAGCACAGACATCTATATTTCCATGTAAGTATGGAGCTGTGACTCTGCAAAGGTAGCCAAATAGAAAATAAGAATAATAACTTCTTGGGAATTGAGGACCCTTCCAAGGGACTCATGCTTGAAGGCAACATCTTATCTCTTCTAGAAAGTAAATAGCACTGATGAACTTGCCTAACCTGCGTTAATGCTACCCTACACAGTTCCTGACCTTCAAGATGTTATCACAGTACTTCCCAATAGTAGATGTGCCACCCGCTGGGCACAAAGCACATATGACTCTTGGTTGTAAATCATTCTTTGTTAGAGTGTTTTATTATGGGATTTAAAGCAAATGTCCCTTAAAGGAAAAGACCATTTTATTATGTTTATTCATAATGCCTAGCAGTCACTTCATACATAGTTAGTGCTCTTAGGTATCTGTCAATTATATAAAGATAAACACACCATAATTAGGATATACAGAACTCCAATCATGCCATATTACCCTTGAATTACTTGGAAAAAACTTCTAAAATATTTTTAAAAATAATAATGTTTAATTTACATGAGCCCTTCAAATTATTGTCATCCTTAAATGAAAATGATATTTCAGAACCATAGCTTCTCTCCCAGGAAATATTTCTTTTAGTGTGTTCTCTTGCTCAAAATAAAATGCAAAAGCCAATCCTTCCTATATACTTCATTTCTTCTTTAATTAATTCTTATTTACAGAAATCTTTCTCCCAAATTCATCTAATATTAATTTTCTCTCCCTACAATCCAATCTCTAGCTAATGATTTTCCTAATTCCATTTCATTGCTGAATGTCAGGTCAGACTAAGTCAGCTCTATTGAGAAGGGTTTTCTGTGCCTCTAGTTGGTATATAGGGTCGTTACAGGAAGTTAACTTCAAACCTTGGAATAAGTGTGACATCTAAGACTTACCCTGATGGAAAAGATCGGTCTTGGGTTTTCCACACTCAGAGCAGTAAAGTGAAGGGTTTTGTGGGGATCCAATTAAGGTGACTAGAGTACATATTTTTTAACTCTTGTTTAACAATTGAATTAGTGAATCTTAAAAAAGGAATAAGATCTATCTGGAGTCTAGGAAAAGTGGCACTAATGAACAAGAATCTAGCAGATGAGAATGTTCTAGTCACTAAACATAGCATAATCTCATCTGTGGCATAGAGAAAATACCCCTCCATGGTCATTCAATTTCATTCCTTCTGTGTCTACTTCCAATTACAAAGTCTATATATTATCTTAGAAAAATGTCCTTGGGTGACAGGCATCATTATATCATCACAGGAAATGAAATCTTACTTTGTAAATGAATAAATAGTATACTCTAAACATGAGTCATTTCCCTGAGCCTCATCAAATCCGAGACACTGACAAGTTTGGTTTCTAGGATTGCCCACTACAGTTCTGACTCTATAAACCCTCTCTAAGAAGTCAACCAGTCCTTTTAGTATTTTCAACTCATCATCTTTATCCTCAATATTCTATCTGAAAACAACAAGTCCCACTCTTTTCACTACACTTGTAAATCTTTTCTTGTCTAAGATGCTAGAGAAGCCGTGAGAGATGGCCATTTGCCAACTGTCAATAAATATGATGTTGAAAACTCCTCATTTCTTGATTTTGTGGATTACTTTCTATATTCAAATAACCCTACATTTGGCTTTGAAGCAAAACATCTTCTGAATCAAATGCATTAACCCTACAGAGACCTGAATGATGGAAAGTGAATACATTTGGAGGCTAAAGAGACATGGTTTGAATTCTAGACCCATTTGCATTCATCTGCTATATGAGATTAGACAAATCCTTAATCTCTCCTACCCTCAATGTCCTTATCTGTAAAAATAATACTTACATCACAAGATTATAATAACTATTCAAGGAGAGAATATACATTTAAGTATCTGAAACTTGATGGTTATTCAAAAGTATTCATTTCCTTTTCCTCAAGTAATCTCCTCTGGCTGATAGCTTCAGCATTCAGTAGCATTTGCAGAACTTGTAACATCTTACTGAAAGGAGTTCTAATCTAAACTTCTAGCAGGTTTTCCTGAAATTGCAAGCCATAAATTTATTGTCTTGTGTCCACTATTAGTTATATACTTATTATCAGCTATAACTCCAAAAACATGTGTTTTATTTTTGTGTATAATTAAAACTTTTCCTACACTCCTTTAAGGAGCCCTTGAATTTATTTCATGCATAGTCTGTTTACTCATCTAATGCAGGGCCTGGCACAAAGCTAACTCTCCTTCTTTCCAATAATTACTATAATAAGGTTGTGAATATCAAGAACAGCTGTAATTTGTTAAACACACACACAGTGAGATCCAAGAGGAAACAGCACATTTGAACATCCATTTATAATTATTAGAATACTTCCCCTACTGGTTGCTCCACCTGAAATCTGTTCTCTAGCTCTGATCCTGTATAGTCTATGCCCAAGTTTTAGAATCCAGCTCTAGCTCTTGACTTACAGCCGTGTCCTTGAACAGAAAAGATTGCAGACTGTAAAATGCATAATAATGAAGACTTGCAGATAAGCACAAGTTCAAGATCTGGAGAAAAACTGGGTCAGAATGGAAATAAATTATATTCTAGGCAAACAAGCACATTTCTTGCATTAATTTTAGATTTCATCCAGCCTTGACCTATCCCTGCTACCAGCTATGTTATTTCTGAGCAAAGCACCAGGATTTGTGGGGAAAGCCACTAAATATTTTATAAGGTAATAAAAATATTAGCAGCCAAAGTATTCTTTAACCCATTTGGGGGGCAGAAGAGTAAGACCTAAAGATTGGATTTCCCAGTGATTTGGTTAAATCAGTCTTGTTCCAATATCCAAAAGAGATTGTAAATAGAACCAATCACAAATGATGCACAACCTTAAAGGGAAAGCTAACCAGAGGTCAGTCTGCCACTGGAATACTCAGCTGAACTTGTCTGGACTCCCAGTTCCATTGCCCATAAAAATAAATATACCTCTCCAAAACAGCTGCAAGCTCAAAAGTTCATTTTCTCCTGTTTCTATTGCCTCTGAATCCCTGGCTCTCTTGAAATCCATACCACTCTCAGTTCCTTTACCAGTTTCTAAAGGAAAGCCATCATTCAAATCAAGTACTTTATGATATGGGAGCCTTCCTGAAAACTCAGGGTACACATGGGTATGTATTGCCTCCCAGAACTCACATATTCCTGGAATCTCCTGGTTTCACCCTCAAACACCTCTGGGACAACCAATGAAACAACGTCTTCCATTAACCACATGAAATGGATTTAGAACATACCCTGGCCCCTTGGGGCAGGGGAGGAGGGGATAGCTGGTGCTACCCTAAACTCATAAAAATGCTTTCCCTCAAAGATACCTCTCATTTTCTCAGGAGAATTCCAGTGAATTTCATTTTCTCCAGTTCATTACACTAGGACATTCAAAATGGCCTTCTTGGGCAGAGTTGGAAACCAACATTTGTGAGTGTTTATTATGTGCCAATCACTTTGTGTTTACCTTCTACACCCTTCACAAAGACAATCCTGTGCAGTCTGCATCATACAAAATAAGAAAATTAGGTTCAAAAAGGTTCTGTTATACTCCAGGTATCAACACAAGTAAATGATAGAACTGGAACCTACTCAACTCAGACGGATGGCAAAACTGAAACTTGCCCCTAACCTCCAACTGCCCCCACACTTAATCTCTTATCAAAAATCATCCACTCAACTAGTCCCAGATTAATGCCTCAAGGTGTGGAATACACCGAGGAGCTGGAAAGGTAGCAGAGGAAGTCCAAACCATATCAGGAGACAGCTCCACTCACTCTTCTTTTCTCTCCCCATCGAGAAATCCCAAATTCCAAGTGCCTCCTCTGAGCAACATTGCTAGTGTCCTGTAAAAAGTTTGCAG
This sequence comes from Neomonachus schauinslandi, assembly GCF_002201575.2. Lineage (NCBI taxonomy): Eukaryota > Metazoa > Chordata > Mammalia > Carnivora > Phocidae > Neomonachus > Neomonachus schauinslandi. The sequence goes on from NC_058403.1 coordinate 152,398,582, forward strand.
ATGACTCCAACAAGGCATGTCAAGAAAAGAAAAGCCTAGGGGCACCTCTGGCTCAGTCGTTAAGCATCTGCCTTCGGCTCAGGTCATGATCCCAGGGTCCTGGGATCGAGCCCCACATCAGGCTTCCTGCTCTGCGGGAAGCCTGCTTCTCCCTCTCCCACTCCCCCTGCTTGTGTTCCCTCTCTCGCTGTGTCTCTCTCTGTCAAATAAATAAATAATTTAAAAAAAAAAAAGAAAAGAAAAGCCTATACTTCACTGATCTGCAGTTAAAAAAAGCAAGGGAGTCCGACTGGACTTTTTGCTTAGAGCAAAGAAGAGGAAAAAGAGAAGAAGGAGAAGAAGAAGGAGGAGGAGGAGAGGGAAGAAGGGGGGAGGAGGAGGAAGGGGAGAAGAAGAGGAAGGGGAGGGGAGGAGAGGGTAGGAGGAGGAGAAGGAGGAGGAAAAGAAGAAAAAGAGGAAGCAGGAGGAGGAGGAGGGCTTCATCCATGTACATACCATTTACAATCTTCATTTCCTCCATTTTAGAAAACCTAACCAACTAACTGCCCAGCCCATTTTTATTTCACATTTATGCTGACATTTCCCAATTGCAAAAACCATAGGGGATATATTTACATACAACAGTGAGGGAAGGAAAACCTTCCATGTTTGGCCTAACCTACTTCCCACAGCATCTTTAAATATTTCTTTCTTGGAGGAGCAGATGTTTCTTGCCACCCTGTACAACAACTGAGAAAGAAAATCCTTACTTCCTTTTGAAAGCATCTAATGTCGGGGCACCTGGGTGGCTCAGTCGTTAAGCATCTGCCTTCGGCTCAGGTCATGATCCCAGGGTCCTGGGATCGAGCCCCACATCGGGCTTCCTGCTCTGCGGGAAGCCTGCTTCTCCCTCTCCCACTCCCCCTGCTTGTGTTCCCTCTCTCGCTGTGTCTCTCTCTGTCAAATAAATAAATAAATAATCTTTAAAAAAACAAAAAAAAAGAAAGCATCTAATCTCAAGATGTCACAGCCATCTTCTGTGGAATTTCCCTGTGTGTTATGCATGTTCTCCCACTGAATTCCTGTGTGTGTGTGTGTGTGTGTGTGTGTTCACAAATTTGTTGGGGGCAGGGGGAAGTGACCTAGAGAATAAGGGACAACCTGTTAGAAAAGTCCCTGGGATATACAAGATAAGAACTAACATCAGCCAACAGCCAGCTTGAATCACTTAAGCACTATCTCTAGGCGATACGACATGATTTATACAATAAAAGTATGGAAAAGGCGTAAATATCTATCAACAGGGAAAGTAGTAAGTTACAATGCAATCATACTGAATCTTGTGCAATCAGTGCAAATAAATAAATTAGAGCTTTAAATATAGGTGTGGAACAATGTCAACAATATTTTGGTAAAACAAAAAGTTAGAGAAAAAATATGTATAGTGGGAGAGTGTAATATATACAATATGTCTATGAGTTTTATTATAATTAAATACATATTATATTATATTATGTTATATTTATTATATTATATTATATTATATTATATTATTATTATATACCTGGGTCATGTGATTTATGCCCAGTAAAGGATGTTTGGGAGGTGTTAACAGCAATTGTCTCTGGATGTCTAGGACTATAGATGTCTTGACTTCTTCTATTGGCTTGTCTGTATTTTCAGTTCCTGCTATAATGAATATGTATTGCTCCTTTAAAAATATGTTGTAAAGTTATTTTAAAATTAAATGATATGCACACATGAGGCATCTTTGGCATTCTAGCAGCATTCAGAACCCAATCAAGGGCACTTTCTTCAAGGGATGTTTCTGACAACCCAAGTGTCTACAGACTGAGATTCCCACAGTAGGCAGAAACCCTCTTCAGGGTTCTCAGATCATCAAGCCAATAAAGGGCAGTGTCACCTCAATACTCATGGCTTATGCTCCTGCACAGCCAATAGCAAGAAAGAGCTTCAATGGGCAAGGGAGCAGCAGGTTGGAACTCGGATGACTTAGGGGCTCCTGTGTCAGTTTTGTAATCAGAATGAAGCCTGACTTTCTGGACAAGAAGTACACACTCTTTCCACATTGTTCCAGTTACCTAGTGCTGAATAACAAACTGTTGCAAATTTAGTGACTTAAACAACGGGCATTTTATTATGCTCATGAATGCTGTAAGTCAGGAGTTTGAGCAAAACATGGCAGGGATGGCTTGTCTCTGCTCCACAGTGTCCAGAGTCTCAGCTGGGAAGGTTCAAATGGCTGAGGACCAACACATCTGGAGGCTTCTTCACTTACCTGTCTGGTGCCCAGACCAGAATGGATCAAAGTCTGGGCTCTATGTGTGCACCCACACGTGGAATCACCTACATGTGGCCTCTCCATATGTCTTGGGCTTCTCACAGCATGGTGACTGTGCTGCACAGGGGAGTGTCACAAGAATGAACATTCCAAGAGAACCAAGCAAAATCTGCATGGCCTTTTATGACCTAGCCTTGGGGCTCACATGGTGTCACTTCCATCATACTATTGGTCAAAATAGGGGCGCCTGGGTGGCTCAGTCATTAAGTGTCTGCCTTCAGCTCAGGTCATGATCCCAGGGTTCTGGGATCGAGCCCTGCATCGGGCTCCCTGCCCAGCGGGAAGCCTGCTTCTCCCTCTCCCTCTGCCCCTGCTTGTGTTCCCTCTCTCACTGTGTCTCTCTCTGTCAAATAAATAAATAAAATCTTTAAAAAAATTTTAAAAAACTATCAGTCAAAATAATCACAAGACTATCTAGATTCAAGGGGTAAGGACATGGACTCCACCTCTTGATGGGAAGAGCATCAACAAATTTGTGGCCATTTTTCAAAACCCCCACATGAATTTATCAAGTTTTTGTTCTGTGACAGCCACTGGCACGGGAGCTGGAGAGAGGAAAAACAGACACATCACTGTACTGAGAATCAGAAGGCGTAGATACCTCCCTGCCCTGTCTCACCAAAAATTCGTCTCAGTAAGAAATTCCATTTCTCCTTCAGCAAGATGGAAATAGTCATGTTAGTCATGTTAGGTCGAGCCATATGAACTTACCAGAACTCAACCATTTCTGACCTAAAAAATATTTCATTTGGTGCAGGCTAATACTTGACCTAATGCTACATTGAAATGTAAGGCTAATACATGATAAAATATGAAATGTTCCTGGAGGGGAAATATTTAATTCTCCTTAGGTTTTTTTAGCTTTCTTGTATGGGATTTTGTAATATTTCTACTAAGTTTAAAAAGAAATTGATATTCCCTGCTGGCTTATTTTTAATTAAATAATTAATGTCTAGTCTATCGCCAGAGTATATGTCCTGTGAATATGGTTCTACTCTAGTACATCCTGGTAAACATCTTTTCTAAAACCTTTTTAGGGTTTCATCTATGGTACTCTAATGACGCTTACTTTTTATTAACAAAATTCTGAATCCTTACCAATTTTACATCATATTGGAATGATGTGTCAAATGCTACACTATGCTAATATGTAGTGTCCTCAGTATTCAACAGGTGACTCTCTCTGGTTACACCATGAAATAATGGTGACTGTGAAACACCATCTGCACTTAGCAATTGACCACATTTTCTACTGTTATAGATATTTAACCACTGAAAAAAGTTGGTATAAGAATATAATAACATATATATATATAGTATATATATATATATATACTATATATATATATATACTATATATATATAGAATAAATAGAGGTAGGCAAGAAAATATTTCTGGGCGAAACTAAAAAATCAAGAGAGGTAAAACAATAAGCAAATTACTAAAAGGCAATTTTGCTGCAAAATATAACTGCAAAATAATAACACACTGTCTCGTGAATGGCCCTAAAAATTGGGTCTAATGACAAATTGCAAGATGGGGAATTTCCAAATGTGTTTTGAGCAATGGACTATTGAAGTATGCAGCCTCTCAAAGGCAATTTTTCAAAAGGTACAAGTCAGTATCAACATTTGGTATTTTAATTCTCCTGTATAGCCCTAGATCAGCCAGATTACTTCACTGGTAGGGTAGCTAGTATTCATGCCCAAAATAATAAAAGCCTAAATAAAGCCAATTAAAATAGTGCATATGCCAGGATCAGCTGTGAGGAAAAAGAAAAAATCCTGTCTTTGGATCTGAAGACCCAGAACTGAACTAATTAGTAGGGTGACCAACTCATTCCACTTTACCCAGGACCATCCTCATTTTAAAACTGGAAGTCCCATGCCCCATGAACTCCCTCAATCCCAAGAAAATAGGGCCAGTTCTTCAGCTTACTTACTAGTCAACCTTGAGTGAATCATTTCTCCTTTATAAAATTCAATTTCTCCAACTGCAAAATGATTTTTTTTAAAAAAACCTGATTTGTGTACTTGCTAGGAGAACAAAAGAAACAATGTTTCAAAGCACACTTTTTCATGTCTACAAGCCTTTTGTTACCTGACCCAAGAACATCCAGACAGCAGCCCAGCCTTCTAGAAACCTTACAGTCTTGGTCAGTAGCCTTTGTTATAAAAATACCATAAATAATTCCATAAGTGAGAGATGCTGTTGTCCCTCTTTTTCCAAAAGGGTTCTGTGTGCTGCCTAAAGTCAGAAGACCCATATCCCAGGAAAGGTGAACCAGAAAAGGTGTCTTGGAGGAGCCCCACATTTAAAAAATGTTTCCAAGGAGGACTTGCTTTGCATTTATTTCTCTTGCCAAACAAGAGTCTTAGTAACCACCCTTCATATTTAGAACTGAATCCCCTTTTCCTCCCACCCCAAACAAAAAAGCAATAGCTGGAGGGGCAGAAGGAAAAAAGTATGAAAGCTCTGTTTTCAGCAAATTTTGAAAATATTTTCCTTCCAAGAGCTATCAGACACATTTCTTTTTCCCAATGCAAATTAGTAATGGGAGAAAAAAGAAAATGCTTTCAGACTATTACACTAATAAAGAAGACATCAAGCCTCTACAGTCAGAAAGCTGAGCAGGAATAATAATGAAATTTTTCAGTATCGTCTAATTAAAAGTTGCCAAAATTAGCATATGTGCCCCTCTCTGGGCTCAGTAGTGGCTGAGCCCCTCCCTCACTGTCCCCCACCGCACATCCTCCCCTGCCCTCCCCTCCCACTGCGCCCTTTCCTTCCTTCGCCCGTGTGCTCCCCCATCTCCTGCGCCTCTCTCTCTCTCTCTCTCTCTCTCTCGCACCTGGAGACAGTAACAATACGCAGCTCCCAATGAACAGAGAAAATGAAAATCACCTTCCTAGAGGAAGGAAAGTGCATTTGACATCCCCCTTGTTCCAGGACTTGAGAGACTCTGATATAATTACCTCAGAGAGGCTGCAGGCAGATGGCAAGTTTGGCAGCCCCATGTCCTCAGTCAGCAGGACACTGCCGAGATGCTCTCCGTGACATTTTGTTCAAGATGTTTCCAGCACACAAAGCCGAGAGCTGGCAACCAGCAAAGGAGCCTGCAGAGCATTCGTTAGCCTGAAATTATGGCCATCTCACACTTCTGCTCCACGGGGCCATGTCTCCATCGCTCTGCCCGGGCCACAGGCAGAGATCAGGGACATGATCGATGGCCACGCACCTTATGGAGAAGCTAAAGAGCGAGGATATGGTGGGAGGGGGCACAGAGGAGACATTGGTGAAGAGTGTGCAGTGCCCGACTCTGGCTCCTGCAGGATGTCATTCCCGTCCACTTCTCATCTGTGGGAGCCATCTAAGGAAGTCAGTGCAAGCTACTAACTGCTAGGCAGGAGCTGTGATTATTGTGAAAGGATAATGGAGGACTGAAGACAGTGTGGCCCCACCAACACTCTCCCCCTTGAATTCCCATCTCCTCAACACCCACTTTCCAGGAATTTCTCTGTCAGTGTTTATAGCTGTCAGGGTAACATACCAGCTGCTGTAACAAACAGCTCCAAATCCCAGCAGCCTCAGGTAGTAGGAGTCCATTTGTCTCTCCTGTGTTTATTTCAATGTTATTCGGAGGTCAGCTCCCCTTGGTGCCTCTCCTCCCAGGGGATCCAGGCTCCTTCTCTCAAACACATGGCCTCTGAGGGAGAAGTGAGAGCGTGGACAATTGCACGGAAGGATTTGCAGTCAGGCCTGGAAGCGTCCTTTGAATGTGAGGATACTGGGAAGTTGTTGGCCTTGAGGAGAGTAAATGAGGTCAGGCATGAGAAGCCAGAAAACAGTGGGCTAAGTCTTCATGATTAGTGCTTTAAAAAGACAACAAAGACTGCATTAATGTGTCCCTACTAATGAGGAATTTCCAATAATTGAGACAAAACTGAGCTTACTTTTGTCAGCACATCTACTCCTAGATGCAATTAGAGTGTAAATTATGCAGAACAGGGGTGTTCTCGGCTTTGTGTGCTGGAAACATCTAAGAGACCCTGCCATTTTTAGCCAACCTCAGGATCCCCCCAAGAGGAGATCCTCTGAGTCCAGGTCCAAGTCACAGTGTATAATGCTTGCACGTGGGGAAAGTTAAGTTAGATGGAGCGTGGGCTCGGGAATTGCCTTGAAGGGACAGCAAGCTCCTGAAGGGAGAGCTCAGCCAGAAGGAAAGGAGGAGGGAGGATGGGGAGGGGCATGGCCCATTGGGCTGACCATTGTCATGGCAGGCATTAGTGAGCCATCTGTTTTAGTTACCACACCCAGAGACTTCATTCTCCCCCCACAAGCCGCCCCCATGGGTCCCTACCCAGCTCTGGTGGGGGCAGGGGGGTAAAGGAAGTAAAGGAGTCAGAGCCCTCTAGCGGTAGTTGACTGCGGCAGAGGGCAGATTAGATCTGACTTCAGGCATCTCAGAAGCTTGTTTATGTACTAGAAATTAATAAACCTACTTAAAATCTCTTCTAGATATGAATCATATGTTATACATAAATTATATAAAGCAATCTCTTTTAATATCTACACATTCAAGCAACATTCATTAAGCACAAACCAACCATGAGCCACACTCTGTGCCAGGTGCCAGAGTGATTATTCACCTGATTGCTTCTAAGAGTTCACAGCCTGGGATCTTATTGCAAGCTGCATTGTGTTATATAATTAAAGTAGGAAAATAGATGCTGCCTCTCATTGCACTAGGAGAATAAAGCACTATTAATCACTGTGCTGAGAGAGGCAAAGCAAATTTCTCAAGGTCACACAGCTAGGAAACGACAGAGGCAAAATTCACATTGAAAGTAGAATTGAACTTCCTGAAGTCTATTTCATTTTAGACTTGATACTACATCAGACACACATCTCCCATGGTTAATTTTGCTGCATTTTGTTTTTGGTTTCTAGAGTTTTTCACTCCATGCTTACTCCAACACACAGGGCCATAATTTGAAACATCCATTCCCTTTGCCAGAATGTCATGAAAGCTAACAAGATCATGTCTTTCAGTGCTTTGATCATATAGAAGACAAACTCAAAAAGAAGTTCATATTGTTATAGTGATTATAATTAATATGAGACAACATAATGATAAGAACATGATGTATTTATAATGCCTAATTAGAGTCATTTTATCATTATTTTCTTCCTATGCCTAATGATCATGATCATCATTATTAATAATGATCATAACCACAGGAAGACAATAACAACAATGATGACAAACGGCTCAGTGTTCTCAGAGAAGAAGACTCCTCCAATAGTCTCTTGCCAGTCAGAATGACTTTTTTAGTTATGAAGTGACAGTTTAATTATAAATGACAAGCAGCATTGCTCTACAGAAGGAAGAAAAGGCAACTCAAGCCACCAACACAATACTGGGACTGTGCCTCCCCCTTCTCCACCACAACTGTTATGCAAACATATACTCAGCCATAACTCCCAGGCCAGCCTCCAAGCCAGCACCAAGGTTCATCTGTCAAGAAGCTGTGCAGTAGGAAGGCCCATGTCTGAGGTCCCTGTTCTCCCACTGGGTCTGGTTTCTGGGACCACAAAGAAGGGGCTATTCTATTTTCATACAGACTTGTGATAAGCCCCAGCTTGGTGGTTAATTTTTAGTTTGGAGGCTCAAGTGTGAACTTGACAGGGCTAAGGGATATCCAGTATATATGTATATATACACATATATATGAGATATATATATTACATACACATACACACACACACACACACACATCACTGGTTCTGTTTCTCTGAAGAATACTAATATACCTGGCCTACCTTAGAGACTAAAAGAAGATACTTTAGGTTTCAATCCATCTATGCCTGAGATGTGTCCAAATATATTAGGGCCTAGAAAATGTTAACAATGGCTTGGACTCCACAATGGAAGTTCACAGCACACTTCAAAAGAGAAAAATGATGCTTATTTGCTTGGCAGATGCTACATACATTGTCCACTTTGAGCAATGGTAAGGCCATAGTGCTCTAGCTGAAGACCTCCCTAGCACTTGTCACTTCTGAAACGTGGGCCCTTCTATTCCTGCCCTCCTCCACAGCTGCCCCACTTGTGCTGCTGGAAGTCCTTCTCTCCCTTTTTGCTGAACAGCCATCCCTGCCCCTGCTTCTCTCACCAAAGAGGCAAAACTGGTGTGAACATTAAAATAATCACCACCCTTTAGCTCTCTAATGACACTCTTACCCAAAAGCAGGCTACAGAGAAAGACAGTAAGACCATCTGTGAAAGAAGAAGGGGAACAGAAGGTGGAGAGAGAGAGAAAATGGCAGCCATGTCCGGCAAGAGGAGGAGACCAACACAAACACCCACAGAACCTTTATTCCTGTGGTCCGGAACATAGTAAACACAAAATAGTGACCTTATAAATCCTGGAGGTACACAGACATGAAACAATACATATTCATGGACTCAGAAAAGTGTCATTGAAATTCATTCATTCATTCATTCAACAAATATGCATTGAAAGTACCAGACCCTGGGCTAGACCATGAGTATAAAGCAGTAGACAAGACACACAGCCCAGCCCCAGGAAACTCACAGTCTAGATAAGACAGGCAATAAAAAAACAAGTTATAAATTGTGGCAAGCACTCTAAGGAGAGAGTTTGAAACCCAACCCTGTAGAACAAGCAATCTGAGCATTGACAGTTTAGTCTGGATCCACTGTGCACCATGATAAACATTTGAACCTCATACTCTGAGTCCAGTGTGGTTGTTTCCAAATAGCAAGACTCATAAGTATAATTTTTGGAGCAAATACCAAGTAACGTTCAATGCACAAAACCAGAAACAGTATCAGCCATGGTGAGCACCAAGCTGACTCTAATATCTTGGACTTTGTGGTGAGTTTGCCAGTGCTCTCCAGCACTAAAACTTGGGGCAGAACTGGTTTGAAGAAATAGGAAGCTGTCATATTTCCCATTCATCCAAGAATATTCTTAGGCTATGAAGAGGCCAAAAATGTGCAACATGCAACATGCAACAGTATCATGCATGCCCCCCAAATTAATCCCAGAGCTTTGTCAACAATGCAGAAGAGATGCATGGGTAGAGGCCATAATGGGGAGTAAGTAGACAGTCATAAACAATCCCAGGATTCAGGAGATGGCTCTATTTTGCCATCAATTTGCACTTCATGCCACACAGAGCTCACCTTCTATGAACACCCAAGATGTCCTCTCTAATGTCCCTTCTCCTTCCTGTTTCCATTTCTACTCTCCAGCCCTCTATTCTCACCCCCAGGGTCTTGGGTCTACCCTTGGTAACCACAGGGAAATGCATACTGCCATTTGTAAGAGAAGGCTTAAAGCTTTCAGAGTCTTCAAACTGGAGCACCTACAAGTTCTTTCTCATGATAATGTTGACCCCTCCTTCAATATATAACTTGGATGAATTCCTATGAGTCTCCTCCTCTTTGCCAAGAGTGAGGTGAAAAAGAAACCTACCCTGCCACGCTTGGTTTTGTGGAGCTAAGACTGTTTTTCAATGAAATTAATCACTAATAGGCCCTTTCACACCTGAGACTATACACTTTCCCATTCCCCAAAGGCTGGGGTAGCTAGAACCCACATACTCTTTAGTTTGCTTCCTAAACAGGCCCTGCCCAGAGCTAAGGCTGTGGCACTCCGAAAACTGTGGACCAGCCATATACCATCCTTATTTTCCTGAGGTTTAAATCCCAGTTACAGAGAGAAAAGTAAATTTAATGGGGACTTGGAAGCCAACATCTATGCCATTCTAAAATCCAAGCTCTAGTCTGAAAAAAACAAACTGTTGAGTTCTTTCAAAGGAAAGAAGGAAGATGTGATAGAAAGACTACAGGAAGCCATGGTCCATCCAACTCACCATTCGCTTTCCACCTCTGGGTCTTTGATCATCAATAGCTCTTCTACCTGGAATCTTCCCATATTCCCCCAATTAAATACCTAGCAATAATTTTAGGCTTAGTTAAAAGGTTGTTTTGTACAGGAAGACTTCCCCTATTTATTTCCTTCATAAACAATAATATTACAATAGTAACATATATTGAGTGTTTACTATAATGTCAGTACCGTGTGTATTTGTTCCCATACAATTCTCAAACCTATATTATCAATATTATTGTTATCTTTATCATTGTCCTTATTCATTATTATCATTGTTGTCATTATTGTTAAGCTCACCTTTCAGATGAAGCCTAGGAAGGTAACTTTTGTAAAGTCACACAATCAGAGAATCATGGAGCCACAACCCTTTGCTACCTGTTATAACACTTGACCATTTATAATAGCTATTAGAGTAGATGGCTACTGAAATTTCTAGAGGACTGTATGCCCTTGACTTTGATTCTGCTCCCCACTCTATTATCATTAATAACACCCCCTTCCTGTCCCAACCTTAAAGGAAGCCTGTAATATAGCAAATGCTCAACAAATGTTTTACTTGAACTGAACTATTTAACTAACAAGAGGCAGGATGCAGATAAAGAGATGGCTACAATCCTAACATAAGCTTAGTCATTACTTTGAAAGCATGGTCTTGGGTGAGTCACACCATTTCAGTTGTTCCACTGAAAAGGCAAAGAAGCCTGGCTAGCTAAACAGGTGGTAATTTCAGGATCAGAAACAAGGCCATCCATACTAGCCATCCATCCCTTTGGAGACATCCTCAAACAGATAAGAGTCTGGAATGGCATCTAACTGGCTGCAGAAATGTGTATGTGACACCCGTGTTCTCGATCCCATTGCCCCGCTCTCCCACTAGAAAGGCTAATGTGCATTGCAGAGCTCCAATTCACTTATTTAAGAATAAATTTCTGTATTTGTTTTCTATTGCTAAGCAATAAATTACCACAAACTCAGTGGCTATAAACAACACTCATTTTATTATCTCAGTTTCTGTGGGTCAGAAGTCCATGCATGGCTTAGCTGGATTCTCTGATCAAGGTCTCAGGGTTGAAATCAAGATGTTGACCAGGGCTGTGGTTTCATCTGGGAGCTCAACAAGGGAAGAATCTGCTTCCAGATTCCCTTGGGTTATTGTCAGAAGTCACTTCCTTGAAGCTGTCATGGTGGTTTCTTCAAAGTCAGCTATGGAAAAAGAGAGTCTCTGTTGCTTGGAGTCTCTGACTTCAAAGAAGGCCTAAGCTCTCTTTTGAGAGGCCCATCCAATTAGGTCAGGCACACCCATAAAAATCTTCTCTAGGATAAACTCAGTCAATTGATGGGCCTTAATTACCTATGCAAAATCCCTTTACCTTTGCCATATAAAGTAGCATAATCATGGGAGTTATCCCATTAGAAGCAAGACACAAGTTCTGCCCATATTCAAAAGGAAGAAATCATATAAGGCATAACACCAGGAGACTATAAGAGCTATCTTAGAATTTTGCTTACTACAACTTGCCTCCATTTTCTCCCAGAACAACTTCTGTTGCCTCAAAATAAAAGAAATCAGGCTCAAGTTTGGGTCAGGCTAATATAACCTTATTTCCCCCAGGAAATTCAATTTCCAAGTTGAGGTGTCTTCTAAATGACTGATTCTATCACCCAGATACTAATTCTCTCCTATGTTAACCATCAAGACACAAAAATGTTTTATTTGGAGTCCTTATTTTTATCTTTGACTTTTCTTTTTAGATGTTCCCATTATTTCTCAATAATGATTTGGGTCATACACCAGATTTCCTTTCCCTCCCTCCTGTTGTTTCCAACATAATAACAGTAATGACAATGACAGCAGTGGTAATGACAATGTCAGACAGTTCTGACAGAAGGGAATCGCCCCCACCCCCAAAGACTTCCACAATTGCACATCTGTCAGGGACTGATGGAAAAACAAACCAAATTAAGTTTAATGTCAAGTTGTATCACCTCCTACTTGTGAACTCTCTCTTTCTTTGTCTCAGAATCTGTTGAACGTGATGGACAGCAGTGAACCTCTGATTAGCATATTTCCCATTGCCATTTCAGGTAAATGAATCTACCCTCACCAGGATTTGAGATTCCAGTCAGATTCTCAATTCCATCTGGTGAGTGATTCTCATTATTATGCAAATGTCAGCTTTACCTGAAGGCAAGAGCTTTCTTCTTAATATTTAAATTCCATCTCGTTTTCATTGATCTCTAAACAACAGCTCATCTTTAAACTTTCCTTGGAGAACTTTTTAGGGATGAAATGTCCCCTGACATTGTTCAGTTCCCTCTTTAAAAAAGATTGGCATGATTTGGAGAAAGGTGGATAGGACTATTGGAGAGAGGCAAGGGAGGACTATTGTCCCATCTCTGCTTCCAGAACAGGGTTTTTGAGTGGCTTTGGCTGAAATTTGATACAGGGCATCCTTCTGCTAGGGCAAGTCACTCAGGGAAAAATCAACTGGCAGAGATAAGACAAAGTCGACACGCCATGCAAGCCTCTATTTTAAAGAAGGCACAGGAACCAACAATAGACACCAATTGTCAAGGCAAACAGTCTATATCAGGCAAGTAAAAGGAACCAAGGGTCTGGCAGCAAATGGACTAAACTCTGGGAATTCAGGCCAGTAGGCTCAGGGACTCGGTTGGGAACTAGAGGAGGGATGATAGATGCTGGTTTCCACAGGCTCTGAGACTCTGGAGTTCAGAGTCATTGCCACATGAGGGTACCAGTTACAAGATTGGGGCCTGATGTGGCAATTTAGTGGCCAAGAGATATCATTCATTCTCTCCACTGATCATTTTCTCCTTTGTCCAAGTCCTCCTTCTCAGAAGGGCTGTACCCTCAGCAAGTATGTCATCAACTTAGTGACCTTTAATTGTACCCATGTGGACACCTGACCAAAGCCAAACCAATCAGATTCTCCAGCAGGAAATGTGGAATAAGAGTTCAGCCACTAGTTGGTCTCCCTCCCTCCCTCCCTCCCTCCCTCCCTCCCTCCCTCCCTCCATCTATCTATCTATCTATCTATCTATCTATCTATCTATCATCTATCATCTATCTATCCCTTCCTCCCCCTCTCTTCTCTTTCTCCATCTTTACAAGGAAAGTTAATACAGAAGCAGACCAATGAGTCCATTTTCTAGTCCGTTCCCCCTTCTCCTCTAAGAAAAAAATCTGCACAGTGAAGCAAACACATAGAGAAAAACATGAAGAATGGGAAGGATGACTTATAAACATTGGTCACAACTCTCCACTTTATGACCTATTCTAATATTTAAAACCTAGAAGCAGAAACCAGGATGAGGTAAGTAGACAGCTCTCACCATTACAGAGGATAGCCAGGACACCCAACACCACTTCACCTTCCTCTTTTCACTTACCAACTGGCTCAGGGGATCATGTCCCAGTGCTCAGAGAGGTTCAGTGGCTGCTTCCCAAAGTGATTAGGTTCCTTCCTTTCTACTTCATCTATAGCTTCTAAAGACATTGAGATATTTTTGAAAACTGGCCCAAAGACTAAACAATAACGTTTCCTTATCATTTTCTCATTTATTTCCAATACAAAGGTCAGTATTTCAAATTTTTCTTCAGAAGAAAATGTTTTCAAATGCTTGGGCTATTTGGGACACTTTTGTCAAATAAAATGTCAAACCATCATTTTCTCCTACCATATCACTAAGGGGTATGAACACAGGAAGGAGAAAGATGAGAAATAGGAAGATAAGGAGTAGACAGGAAAAGGAGAAGCTTCTTACTTTCCATGTGCAGTGTTCTTGGTACTTAATGTATAGTATAATTTCAATCCTCTCAACAGCCTCATGGAGTAAGTACTGAACACCAGAGGGATTATTGTGTAGTGGACAAATACAGGATCTAGAACCAGATGGCCTAGGTTTGAATCTCAGCTCTGTCATTTATTTGAACCTTTGCTTCATTTTCTTCACCTGTAAAATGGGAATGATGACAATAGGTGAGACTTACATGAGTTAATACATGCAACAATGTCAGAACAGTGCCTCTCATAGAATGGGCACCCTACAACACTTTGACTATCACTATTACTACCATTTTACAAATGAAGTAAACCAAGACACAGAAGAGTTAAATTACTTGCCCAGGATCACATAGCCAGTAAGTGACAGAGTCAAAAGTCCACTATATAACCATTCTGTTCCATAAATTCCATGTAGTTTTTGCCCTCCCAGTGCTCTATTCTGTATTTTAGGAAAATGAGAGGCCATTAAGCTACTCAAAAAAAAAAAGAAAAGAAGTATAAAATTAAAGTAAATACAACCACCCGGACTCCTGCCTCATTTTCCCTAGAAGTCACCCCAGTCAAAGAGAATGGGGAAACAAACCCAAATTCCACCTTCAACAAACTAGAATAGACTTTTGAAACTCTGAACCATACTAAAAGAGAAGGAGCTGTCAAATCTAGTGAAGAAGTTCACAAGGACATAAGCAGGTAGAGATCTTGGACAAAACTGGCAAAGCACAGTTGTCCAAACAAGATGGTGCCTCCAGAGAGAAAAACAATTTCTTATTTGGAGCAACATGAGAGGATCAGTGAGCTGTCAGAGGAAGTTTTCTAGGACCTATTTAGCACCAAGTGTTACACAGGAAAGGAGTTCAATGAGGAAATACAGACTCTGCAGGAAGAAGACTGCAACCGATATAGATAGAAGATAGACTCTTGATTGTGAGCAACCATGCATTGGTTCTTTTGTCTGGGGATAACTAAGAGCTAAAATAACTATCCACACTCAGGTGCATACAACCCTGTATCATAAGGTCCTTCCTCTCCCAAACCTATTGGAAAAAATAGATCCATAATTAATTTGTTTTATTCAAAGAGGACCTAATAAAAAAGAATCAACACAAATTTATATTAAAAGAACATATAAAAATAAAAAGAAGGCATAAATTAAAAAAAAAAAAACAGGAAATGAAACATTGACCAGAAAAAAATACAAAAATTATTGACAAAGAACGGGGGGAAAAAATGACTAACATCACTAAGCATTTAAATTTAAAGTAGAAGAAAACATAGGGGGAAATCTTCATGACATTGAATTTGGCAAAGATTTCTTGACTAAGACACTAAATAGTACAGGCAACAAGGGAAGAGTAGAAAGTTGGACTACATCAAAATTTAAAACTTCTGTTCATCAAAGAAAACAAATCAAAAGACAACTCATGGAATGGGAGAAAATATTTGCAAATCATATATCTGATAAGGTGTTAATATCCAGAATATATAAAGAACTCCCACAGCCTTTTGATGGGCACCTCCATCTTACAGTAATTGGCTGAAATGACCAACACAAAGGGAAAGAGGAGATGTACCCACTCTATATTCCCTAGGCCTTTTAGAAAATACAGAGTTGTTCCTTTGGCCACGTACATGTGAATCTACAATAAAAGTGATATTGCAGATATCAAGGGAATAGGTACCATTCAAAAAGAAATGTTCCACAAATGTCATCATAGCAAAACTAGAAAAGTCTACAATGTCACTCAGCATGCTGTTGGCATTGTTGTAAACAGAAAAGTTAAGATTCTTGCTAAGAGAATTAATGTATGTGTTAAGCATATTAAGCACTCTAAGAGCCAAGATAGCTTCCTGAAGTATGTGAAGGAAAATGATCCAAAAAAGAAGGAAGTCAAAGAGAGAAAGGTACTTGGGTTTAACTGAAGTGCCAGTCTGCTCCACCCAGAGAAGTACACTTGGTGAGAACAAATGGAAAAGAGCCTGAGCTATTGGAGCCCATCTCCTATGAATTAATGGCATAATAGGTGTTAAATAAGTGAATAAGTAAATAACCTCTGGATTATTTAAAAGAGAGAGAGAATTCCTATAATTCAACCACAAAAAAAACAACTCAATTAAAAAATGGGCAAAAAACTTGAATAGACTTTCTCCAAAGAAGATACACAAATGGGCAATAAACACATGAAAGATCCGTCACTAATCATAAGGGAAAAGCCACTCAAAAGACAACATTTGCACCCATAACAATGAGGTAACATTTTACACCCATTAGGATAGCTGCAATTAAAAAAAGAAAGAAAGTGTTGACAAGGGTGTGAAGAAATTGGAACCTTGTTGGTAGGAATGTAAATTGGTGCAGTAGCTGTGGAAAACAATATGGCAGTTCCTCAAAAAATTAAAAACAGAATTACCATATGATCCAGTGATTCAATTTCTGGGTATATACCCAAAAGAAATGAAAGCAGGTTCTCAAAGACATATTTGCACAGCACACCATGTTCATAGCAACATTATTCACAATAGCCAAAAGGTGGAAGGAGCTCAAGTGTCCATCAGTGGATGAATGGGCTCTATATGTGTGCTCTATATGTGCGATGGAATGTTCAACCTAGGAACCAAACTGAGGGTTACAGAAGGGAGGGGGATGGGGGAATGGGGTAACAGGGTGATGGGCATTAAGGAGGGCACGTGTCATGATGAGCACTGGGTGTTATACGCAACTAATGAATCATGGAACACTACATCAAAAACTAATGATGTACTATATGTTGGCTAACTGAACATAATTAAAAAAAAAAAAGAGTCTGCCTGAAGACTCTCAACATTCCCAGGAACAGTTTATAAGCTGTGTGCCTGGCCACAAACAAGGTTTGGGACAGGTGGGGAATGACCTCCAGGACAGAGGTGGGCATGTTCCTTCTAACTCAGGAGGGTTTCTCCAAAACGGAGGAAGAATAGGCAAGCCAATTCCCAAGAAAAGAAAAAGTCATCTGCAAAACTCCAGGGAATTGAAACAAATGCCTAAGTGAATTTATAATGAAAGATACCTGTTCCTAATGCCTGTCCTCAGAGGCAATTTCTTTCCTCCAACTTCCACTTAGGTAAGATGTTTTCACACGCTGACCTTTCAATCCTCATTTCTACCACCACCAGCCTCTTTTAAAAATGCTTTTAAGGGGGTCCTTTGCTAATGCCCATATTCCTACATTCAGTTTAATGCAGCTATGTAAGGAAGCCTAAAGCCTGATCCACCCATGTTCACAGCTTGGGAGGAAGGCAGGCAGCCTGCTGGCTCAGCCATCTGCTACATCTGGTACCTCTGAATCCCGATCTGGCCTGGCAGCTGAAGCCCTGGCTCAGCCCAGCCTGGGCCACTCTCTCTGACCCTCTGGTCCTCAGATTGAGTTCTTATCCCGCTCCTGCAGGCTACGAGGTAGTCCCTCTTCAAAAGTCAGTGATGTATAACAGCACCAATATTTCCCTTTTCTTCTCCATGGACGCTGGGGATTTCCATCTCTGAAGTGCAGTTCAGAGGGCTTCCCTGCCCTCCAGACTTGATTGCATTCCAGGCCACAGGCCAGGGCACCCTGCCAGTCTGTGGTCTGAGGCTCTGAGCCCTCCCTCTGAAGTTCACGGTTTCTCTGTGACAATGCCAGCTTTTAGTTTCTTGACTTTCCAAAACACTAGGATGACTTTCTGTAACGGTTCCCGCCACTGAATAATCATCCAACTGGATTGTCAGGTTGAGGTTCAAAATATCAGTTCCCTTTGTCACATGGCTCTGATTTTCAAACAGTAACAGTAATAACAATAGCAATAATGAGAGCTGATGTTTAAGTGCCGGACAAGTAGCTAAGATCACCATGTACATAGCTCAATGAATCTTCACAGAGAAAATGAGGTTCAGAGAGATTAAGAAGTTTCTCCAAAGACCACAAAGCTAGTAAGTAAGAGAGCTGGAATCCTAAACTAAATCTGCCTGGCCCCAAATCTTTAAATATAAATAATAAAATAGTGTAGTTATTTAATGTTTAAAAAGAGAGAGAAAGAAAGAAAACTTTTCCCCCCACTCTCCACTAAACCTTCAAAAAAGAATACCACACAAGTTGTGTTTTCCTAAACTTTGGGGACTCTCTCAATCACTAGGCTAGCTGGCCTCTCAGAAATTAATTTCTCAACCCAGCAAGTCAAAAGCAAGATATGTGCCCTATTGTTATCATTCTGGAATTAACTGTTTCTATGTCTGAATTCCAAATGAGATTCTGCGCACTTCAAGATGAACCCACAGAGTCTGGTTTGTAAAGGCTCTCAATAAGGGGTGTCATTGCCATAACTGCAAATTCTGCCATGCTCTCCATGCTAGGACATGGTTCCTGGGACTTTAAGGTTCATGGTCCACTCCCTTGTTCAACCCTTGTTCACTGTTAGGGGTGATCAGGATGCCTCTGACAACAGCAACTTATGAACTTGATCAGAGAAGTCAGCTTTCACCTCCAGCAGCAGTCTGGATGCTTCCTACAACAAGAGACAAAGGGACAATTTCAGAGGAGGGGAGGAAGGGAAATTCATATTTGAAGAAGGTCTACTGATGCCAGTGCTTTGCTGGCCCTCCATGTGGGACTGGACCTCATCCACCAGGCTTTATACAGGAAGAACTGATACTAAGTAGAAGATGGGCCACAAGCAGAATTTCAGTGAAAAGTACTATGATCTGATCATTTGGGGCTGAGATCATTGCTTCTCCAAGCCACCCTCTGGATCCTACTGGCCACTCCCTTCTCTTCAGACATCAGAGTCCCTGATCTGCAGAGGAAGGAACAGTGGCTGGTGAAGAGACAAAATATCAAGACATGTCAGTGCATAAAACAGAATGGGAGGGGATCATTTCAACAGGATCCATAGAGGAGGATTTCCTGAGCAAGCCAAATCATTGAACTTTATCTGCGTCCTAGAGACAAGCCTGTGAGGTTTCTTCTCTTGGCCTATACAGCAAAGGCTTCCTGTAGAACACAGCCGGGAAGATCCAGTGTCAGAAGACCAGTGTGTTTTGAAACCCATAAGCCTATCATTTAGAAGGGGTGTCAGGGCCAACTATCACTACTTCAAGAACTCTGAGACTGCTTGAGAGCTCATAGGCTGAGATGAGAGTTAGCTCACAAGGTCAGAGATGTTTCTAGAGTGAAGGGTCAAAAAGATCTTCTGCTTCCTAAGTGTTACCCCAGAGTCAATATAGAGAGGGGGAAAGTGGGAACTGAAATTATTGGTGCTTTGTTCCTTCTTCAAATGGAATTTGCCTTCTTTCAAATCTCTATCAGTTTATAGGCTGACAGATCTAGTCCAACTCCTCATATTAGAAATAAGAGAACTGATCCCCTAAGAAATCACATCATCTCCTCACTACCATAGGCTCAGTTCAGCTCTCCATTGAAGCTGGAACCAGGCCTCCTGTTTCCCAATTCAAAGATCCTTCTTCTGCATCACGAATCTCTTAAATATGAATATCAAACTCAGAAGGAAGTGGTCACAAACTGCAACCTACTGAAGTAGAAATTAATCAATCATTTGGAGAGAAGGGCTGTGCAGGGTCCCTAAGCAAAGCCTTGCCTCTCCACCCCAGGCCCATATGTCACTTCCCTTTGCCAGGGCAGCTCCTGGACTGCTGGGTGTCCTTCTGCTCAGGACACTGAGCAAACTAGGTCAAATGTAGTATTCAGCAACCTTTCATAAGCTTTGAGGGTCATCTCAATGCTCAGCATTTTTGCATCTTTTCAAATAAGTAGTGAAAATGGAGATTTCTCAATATGGCATAGCTGGGCTGATTTCCCTGGGAGCTGCATTCACACTGCACCATGTATTGCGAGCATATGTTTCTCCTTGTAGTGTGGATGCCAAATTAAGAGTACATTAGGGAACAAATTTTCACAAAGAATTAAGGACATCAAGCAATAACTTGTTAGAAAAACTGTACTAGGGAGGAATATGGGCAAACAGAAGTCCTGCTCACAATAGAATCCCACATACTAGAAGTTTAAGGAGTGCAATTAAGGAGAAAGGGTCTTTAAAACCACTAAGTAATCCTCAAAATGTTGCCAGGTGATCACTTACTGATGGATGGAAAGTGAAATACTGCACAAATACCAATTCTGCCAAAATCATTTAACATCTATTTAACAGAATCCCCCCCAAAATTCTGATGTTATTTTTTGTGGGCAAATTTAATGCCCCCCCAAACATGTCTAAATCCTAATCTCAGTACCTATGAATATGTTACCTTACATGGTAAAAAAGACTTTGCAGATGTGACCAAGGGTGAAGACCCTGCAATGGGGAGAAATTATCCTAGATTATCCAGAGCCTGATCTATTCACCTAGGTCCTTAAAATTAGAGAATATTTTCTGGCTCTGCTCACAGAGAAAAACAGTCAGGGAGATGCATCATTGTTTTCTTTGAAGATGGAGGCGGGGCCCACCACCCAAGGGACATAGGCAACCCCTAGAAGCTGGAAAGGTCAAGGAAATGAATTGTCTCCTAAGAGTCTCCACAAAGGAACCACAGCCCTACTGACACTCTGATATTAATCAGGTGAGACTAGCATCAGACTTCTAACCTGCAGAACTATAAGGTAATTAATCTGCATGGCTTTAAACCATTAAGTTTGTGGTGGTATTTTACAGCAGCAAAAGAAAACCAATACACTATTTTTAAATCTAGCCAAATTTTGAAGTTGTAAAATATTATTTAATTGGCCTAATAAGAAAAATATGGGGCCAAAAATGGGGTGGGGAGATATTTTAAATGTTCTCAAATTTTAAAAATTGAAAATGAGTGGAGGAGACCATCCTGTCAGGTATTAAAATATATCTGGCACCATAAAAAAAAAAGTGAAACCAAATAAAGGCTCCAGAAATAGACTCTATCACATTAAATGTTTTTACACTCTTAGACTTTCTCTATACAACAGAGAAAGAAAAACATACTTGAGAAATAGTTTGGAGATATCTGATTAGCAAATTTAAAACAAAATTAGTTTATATCCTCAACTTATACCATAAATCAAAATAAATTCTGCATCACTAAAAAAGTAAATATTTTGAAATCATATAAAATATGGCAAAGAATAAAATGAAATATACTGAAATATATGCAGGAATTAAAACTTTCTAAGCTTTAATTGACAGGAAAAATTCAGATTTTTCTATTAAAAATTTATTTTGTAACTTCTAAAATAATGTAATGAAACTTAAGAGAAAAAGGATTAAAATGTCTTTAAAAGAAGATAAAGAGTTACTGTTATATAAGATGCACAATGATCATATGCAAATAAGATGCCCAATAGATGAATAAGCAAAGAATAGGATCTGATCATCTATGCAGGAGGAATTGAAATTAGTAAACAAACATGTGAAAATGCTCCACCTTGCTGTGATCAAAGACAAACAAATTAAAATATTCATTAAGTACCATTTCACACCTATTGTATTATCAGAAATAATAACAATACTCAAGGCTAACCAGGTTCTGATGAGGTTAGTACATTTATACACTATTGATTGCAATTTAAAAAGATTCTGTCTATAACATAATTTAAGTATATATATCAAAAGCCATAAAATATTAATTTCCTTTAATCCAGTCATTTCCATAACTAGGAATTTATCCTAAGGAAATAACCCAGAGAGAGAAATATTTGTGTAGGATGATGTTTACTATAGTAAAAAAACTCAGGATAATAGAAAAGAATAGTTAAGTGAACTTATACTTCATGGAACATTGGATGTTGAGATGACAAGAAGACTACATAACAACATGGAAAGGTTAACACAAAGTGTTGAATTAAAGCTGAAAAAAATATTAAGGTTGAACCATATCAATTACCATTTTCATAAGAAAACTGTAAAATATTGAAAATTCCACATGGTTCAACCTAATATATCTGTCATGGACAGATAAGTAAAAATAATACTTCCTAGGGACGAGACCTATGAGGAAACACAAAAAGAAAAATAGTTGAGGGGATGGTAGTATCAAGGACTAACTTTTTAGCCTGTTATTATTTGAAAATCAGTTTTAATGTTAAGACATTAAAGACATGATTGCTCTACAGATGGAGATATCTCACGATTTACATTAAAAGATATAATTTCAGTATATCTTCCATTTCAAATTCTTTGAGTCACCATACAAGAATCAATGAATTAAGTTTTCAACTAAGGTAAGAATTTGTTTTGAAGAGACCTAGTCAAAAAATGTCAACATAGCAGATAGGCAACATAGCAGAACATCAGGTTTTAAAGTCAAATCCCATTTATTACCTATAAGACACTGGAAAAATTACTGCATTTAACCTCAGTTTCCTTATCTGTCAAATGGGGACAGTGATGGTACTTATGTCAGGGTTGTCATAAGGAATGCTTGGATGACTGCTTCTTTGAGTATCTGGCAAGTAGTGAGCATTCAACAAATATGAGCAAGTACATCATTATTAATGCACCAGTATAAATCTTTAAACAATGACTGAAGTTAGAAAATAATATTCACAGGAGAGTACTTCTATATATGTTAGGTTGGAAATTATTCCAACCTAATTTTTTTCATTTGTCTTTTCTAAAAACATTCTTAATCAAAATGGACCAGCCCACACTATGCTATATGTAGAGTTATCTCCAAAATTAAAACGTAGAATATAGATTTAGTAGTGAGTGCAAATGTAAATTAGAAACAAGATTTTCTTCTCTGTCTTAACGTATAAAAGAAGACTAAGCGGTCCCAGGCCATAAAATCTTCAATCTAGTAATCATCACTTGTGGATGTGCTTTCTCGTTCTCTGGCTCAAGAAGATTCTGAAGGCTATGGTTGACACTGGTTCCCTTTTTTGTCTATGCAGCACATATTCCTTTTGGGGACTGCCCCTCCCACGGATGGTGGATCTGTCAATCACATGACCTCCACCTCCTCCATCACAAGGGCAGTAGGGACCCAAGCTAGACAGTGAAATTCCCTCTTCATAAACATAACCTGAAAAGAAAGTCTTTCTCCTTCTGAAATACTGAATAAGAAGGTTTGGGCTTGAGCTGGTGGGACCCTGTTGGTTGACTATGGCCATGTGGTGCTCTGTCCAGCTACCCTTTCCAGGGCTGACACATTCATTTCCCCAGCTGCCAGAAGGATTGGTGGCTGGTAGCTAGGAACTGAATCTCTCGCTGGGACTTACTTTCTGCCACAAGGAAATACATCATCAAGTTATGCTCCCTCCCAGAGAGTGGCCCTAGACACTACTATGGGGTTGTGCTGTGACCTCTGATGAAGGAACACAAAGGCATAGACTCTTTGCTTCCATGTGGGGACAACTCTGAAGGACTCCAGAGTTTCCTGTAGAATTAGCTGAGGCTTCAGCTGCAACCACTTCAGGGCTCAGCTTCTTCTGCTGCCCAGTCATGTCCTTCTTACTTCCTCACAGGTGTAATGCCCAAGAGCTCTCTCCAGTAAATCTTCATGTAACTTTCCATTCAAGAGTCTGTTTCCTGGGAACCCAGTTCAAAGACACTGGCACATGAATAGAGCCTGTCCCATAATGATACCAAGAAGTTCATTCAACAGTGAACACCATGCTTGTGCCGCATCTAAAGCTAGCCCACTTCTTGATCTTCCAAGATACATGAATCAACATATTCCATGTTTCATCTGAACTAGCTAAAACTGGGTCTTAATCTCATACAATTATAGGAGTCCTGACTGTACACAAATGCTGTCTCATCACCTGCAATACTTAACACAGTCCTATGTACATGAACAGTGCTGAACAGTATTTGTCACATTTAACTCCTGCGTGGTTATATCAGTGTTTCATATAATGGCAGCATCATAAGATGTTCTACTAAAAGAGAAAGGTGGAAAAGAGATTGTATCATAAAACAAGCTTGGTAAGAGTGCCACATACTATATGTACCTCCAGATTTTATATATATTAGCATATTAAAAATTCTGACCAATGTTGCAGAATATTTTTAAGTTATAAATAAAACCTGTTTAACTTCCTTTTAGGCAGAGTTTAGTCTAACTATTTGGCCACAGAACTTTGTGAATATAGGTAGAGCACCCAAATGGGCTCAGTTTGGCTTACAGTTTGGAGACCACCAAATTTCAAACTTCTCCTTTAGTTTATCCACTGGCCCTCTTGTGTAGTGGGAATTAGCACAGCTTGCACAATATTTATTACCAGGGACAGAGGAATAGAGCAGTCTTCACCTTCTTCAACTGATTATTTATTCCAACTATCATGTCCAAGACTCTGACAAGCCTTACTCCCCCTACATTACATTCTTTACAGTCCACAATTCATTAGAAAGGTAGGAAGTAAGGAAAAAGAAAGAAAGAGACAGAGAGACAGAGAAAAAAGAAAGAAAGAAAGAAAGAAAGAAAGAAAGAAAGAAAGAAAGAAAGAAAGAAAGAAAGAAAGAAAGAAAGA